>NW_015554130.1:248233-280756 GCF_001515605.1 Sinocyclocheilus anshuiensis
AAGCAAAAAAAAAAAAAAAAATGCCCAAACCAGCAGGCTTACATTTTTCTGTTGTTGTGTGCAAGTAAAAAGTGTTAACATACTACTACTACTAATGCTGCTGCTACTATTGCTAATAATAATAATAATAATAATGATAAAGAATTGTACAGATAATATAAGAATTAATTAATTAATACTATTTATTTGGTTAATTATATTACATATTACATTTTTTGTTCTTTTGTTATTTTAATTTGACAAAGAGTAACATTTGTAAGCCAACAGTTGCTCTCTGTACTAAAAGTCATTTTGTTTTCTGTTGTCTCTTTCTCTCTCTCTCTCTCTCTCTCTCTCTCTCTCTCTCTGTTTTGGTCTCTTTCACTTGAGCTCTCCATAAAGAACAAAAGTAACAGACACGACGACGTGCCTGCAGGTGCACGAATGTGTTTTGCTGCAAGAGTATATGTACCCTTGCATCCAGGGACAGACTGGAAGTAAAAAACGGCCCTGGATTTTCTCCCAAATAGACCCACCACAACTACAAACAGTCGCTACTATCTCACAATATTACAGCAATCCTATCGTATTTATGGCAAATAACATCACAAAACCCATGGTGACCCTGCTGACAAAAAAACCATTGCAGAAATTCTAATGATTTCCACTACAAATACCAATACAAACCATCAACTTTTAACCATTAAAACCATTAAATAATGGTTTCCTGAAGTATGTTTTGGGACATATTACATTAGGATTTAATGGTTTAAACAAAAGCCACCAACAGAAGGCGACCAATTACAAGTAGAGACCAACACTCGCCATTTCAGTTTCCATTAAAACCAATACAATTTTCATTATAACCAGTAAAACCATTACAAATTATGTGATGGTTTCTATTTTTTTTCAGCAGGGGATTGAAATAAATGTATTATTGTATGAACTAAAATACTTTAAATCTACATAAAAAGAGCAGAACGCAAACTGTATAATATGACAATGATAAACAAACCTAGAATCTAGAAACCTGAAACAACAGAATTCTTCAATTTGAGTATTCATATGTCTGTCTCTCTCTCTCTCTCTCTCTGTGTGTGTGTGTGTCATGTTAATCAGACAAATCATATTATAGGCTACTTCATTTACACTACCCAGACAGCAGACAGTTTCGGCCCAGATCCGGCCCACATCCAACACTATGTTGCTGTCTGGGTATTTTCTAACTCAGTATCTCTGAAATGTAACCCGCTGTAGAATCGCTGCTGTCTCTTTATGAATGAATGGAATATTCATGTCAGACAATGCTGAGTGATAAATGGCAGTGAACGCTTGGACTAGGGGTGTCCTGGAATTTTACTATAGTGCTATAGGCAACATGCTCTATAGTGAGATTGGCTGGCAAAGGTAACCTGATGTAACTGTTTGCTTTTTTTTCTTTTAGCTCCTCCCAACCGCCTTTTTCTTCACGTTTTTTGCTTGCCATCACGAGCCCACTCTCCTTTGTGTCAGTTTCGGTTTCTTATAAGCATTAAGCAAAAATAGATTGCATTAGCGCACCCTTTTGTCGGCCGTCAACGTCACTTAATCTGACACTTTTTCTTTGATGATGAACCAGCCAGGCCGACGGCCATCGGGTGGACTTCTCCAGAACGCCCAGATGGCCAGTCCGCCCCTGCTTGCATCCCATCTCTGATCTCTATCTGTGGTTCGTCGGCCAAATCAGCACTTCATTATAGGTGCAGATATCTGTGAGTGGCAGTGTCAGAGCAGGAATGCAGAGAGATAGCTTTCATCAGCTACTGCCTACTTAACATGCCTGCCGTGAAGACAGATCACCCACTAATGTGGCTTGGGTCCCTGGGACACACCAACACTGATAAAAACACACCAAAATATTCCATCAAAACAAACTGCAGACTCACCTCCTGTCACATTAGCAACGAAATGCATATGTAAGAGAAGTGAATTACAGGTGGCGTTGATGGGTGGGTGGAAAATAAAGTCTGATTATGCTTGAGAACTTTATAATAAATTTTGTAAAATGTTGTGTGGGATGTTTATTTTCTTTGTTCTCCATATTGCTATGAAGAATACATCAATAATGAAACAGATGCCATATATATCATGGTCACAGCAGGCTTATTATATTATATTATATTAATTATATTAATTATATTATATTATATTATATTATATTATATTATCACTCCTGGCAAAGATTTTCAAATATTTTGAAAGAAGTTTCTTATGCTCACCGTGGCTGGATTTATTTGGTCAAATATACAGTAAAAGCAGTAATATTGTGAAATGTGCAATTTAAAATAACTGTTCTCAAGAAACATTTTTTTTTATATTATATTATATTACTTTCCTTAGTTGCGTGAATGTGCATGTAATAATGAGAAAATTTGCCCTGAAAGTAGCATAAAATATTCAGACAAATAGATATTGAGAATTTAACCTTTAATTCTCACTATCCATATAGAGATAGTTCAATAAAACACTCAAACTCCCACAAAGAAAAAACAAAAGTATCCAAAGCATGTGTACATAAATGCACTCATAATGCCAGACATCTGAAACAAGCTCTGAGTGTTAAATCTAAAAATGAAAAGACCAGCAACACTAAAGTTTAACTGTATAAGGACAAAGAATCTGATTGCGTTTGACTGAACTGAGCCAAGTTTTATTTATGTTTTATACGCATGTGTTAGTTTCTTAACATACGTCAACCCTCTAACTCACCAGATTCTTGTGACCCTGAGCTCAATTCAGCCTCATACATATCAGAAAACCCTGCTGAATTTGTATGCTAAAAATAACGTCTCTACATCACAGAGTAGTGTGGCTAGGGGGTAGTAGACCAAGACAAAGGTAAATTCTAACTTTCTAATTATAGTCTCCTGCTGGAATGGATATGTATTTGTCTCTATGTGTGTAAAAGCAACAATGCAGATGTAAATTCTGAGGAAATTGCAAATAAAATGTTTCCCCTAGGCCTCCAGACTAAAGACTGGCCAGACAGGGTTAGTTTGTGTAGTTGAGAGTGTGTGTGTGTGTGTGTGCATGTTGGGAGATGTAATCGGATGGATGATGGCCTCATGCTTACACAGTCACTGGTATATCTGCCAACAAAGCAGTAACAAACACATACACATAATTACGTTTGTTTAATTTTTACATAGAGTCTATAGCTTCCATTTTTGTAAGTATCAACATATAATAGCAGAAATATACAGCAGGTAGAGCCAATCAAGCTATTTTTATTTCACTTTATTCAAAGCAATGTTAAATAGATGATTGTTATGCTGAATAGTTGCCATTGCGTTGACATATATATCTTGCAACACACCATTTAATAAGAAGAGGTTAATTCTATAAACATAAAATATACCATAAAGTTCACATTCATTAAAGCAAAACTATTTTCTGTGAATCCTCTGACAGTTGCACGTTCTGCTATTAAAGGTTAGAGTGATATTAGAGTGAATTCCTTGACTGAAGTGTTAGTGAGTGGTTCACTCTCATGTGATTAGTTTGCATTATGAAGCACTTAAAACTAATTCAACCCTGCAATAAAAACATAGAATGTGTTTCTAAATGTAAAAAACACATCAGTGTCTGCATTTAAAACAGAGACATAAAACTCTAATTCATTCAGCTTTCACACAACTAAACACACTCTCTCTCTCTCTCACACACACACACACACACACACACATATATATATATATATATGTATATTTGTGAGATTTAGTCAGTAGAAAGAGTTTTGAGATCAATTTTGTGTCTCTGGAAAATAGTGTGATCTGTGACATTATGTTGAAAATGTTTAAGTTTTTTTGTGTCTATTTGCACATTGTGGTTTTATTTTTTTATTTATTTTTTTATTGTGATACTCAAAGGATGATTATTCAGTAATTCCATGAGTTACATGTACATTTCAGACATCTATTCATTTAAAGCTGCAGGTTAATTGAGTGAAATCATTCGATCTAAATTGTTGCTACTATGACATATCTTCATTTAAAATAAAGGCAATTAAATCTAAATATATTCATACCCCACTAGTGGAGTATAATGGCCTCTTTGAAATATTTTTACATTTTGTGCTATATGAGAACTAAATTAGCAAATATTCCAGACATCAAATTTTATTGTGCACAAAACAGATGGATAGATATCAGAACAGAAAACAAGGAGCAGATAAGGTTAATGTGAAAGGTGGATGTGGTGAAAGAGAAAAGGAAATAAACATTCTACAGAAAAGGAAGTAAATCTGATGATGGCTTAAGGGAAATTACTGGCCAAGTCTTAATGGGTGGGGGGGGGTTCGGTGGACTACCACCTTCCAACTGGTCTGTGGTCTTTTGTTCTCCCTTTGGACAGTCAGATAACAAACCAAATAAGAGTGGTCCTCATTAGCCCTACACTATTTCAGATCTCAAATAACCTCTGGAGTCACCAAAGACATCCTGTCCTGGTGTGTGTCATTATATTAAGTGCACTGGGCTCTCAGTGATGGTGGAACAAAAGTTGGTTCCTTGATGAACCCCTGATTGCACAATACAATAAAGTGACTGCATATGGTAATATAAACTGTGCTGAAGTGGAACAGATTGTTTTCCAAAGTCCCTTTGTTTAAATAAAAATTTGGACACAGGGATTCTTTTTGTTTTGTTTTGAGTACACTAGTCTAACTGATTTAGAGTTAAACATAAAAACAATTAGAACACAGAGGACTTGGACAAGAACTTAAATGAAAACTTTTAACCACTTCAGAATTCATGTTTTGGGGGAACGCTGCTGTAACAAATCATATTGAAACATATTTAATCTCACATAGGCCTAAAACCTGTTTAAAAGGACTGTTACCATAGTCTGCTGCAAAGAGAGTAGTGGTGTCAAATTGCCCTGTAGTTTCACTACCGTGTTAAACCTGTGGCATGTCACTGACCTCACAGGTTTGTGCTGTTTTGAACTTTTGCTGTTAAATGGTTGTTAAATGGTAATGTGGGGAAACAACAGGGTCTGGAATAGCACAAGCAAAATGTGAAAACACAAAGAAATGCAAAGCACTTATTAATTTAGCTATTTTACAGTAATATTTATAGCCTGATTACATTTGTTATTTCTACATTGACTGCAAACTTTATTTATTTTTTTGTCGCACAGCTGCAATTATAAAACTTTTCCACATGTTCAATATTAAAATCAACAATATTATGATAACTTAGACACAGCCTATTTTATGCAATGGTATTTATCTCCCATCTGTGGGAGAAGCTGGTCTGAAATTCAAAATATTAATTGCAAATATAAATCAAATTACAAAAAAATTTCACATAGTTTTAAGTGTGGTTGATATTACTATGGTAAGTTCAGCCAGAAGTGAGACATTAAGGTAAAGTAAGACAAACAGGTTTCATGACCAACTGAAAGTTGACAATCATTACTTGCTCCAAGGGTCTTGTTTTCAAATGTTTTCATTTGCCTGCCATCATCAGTGTGGACATATAGTGCAGACCTTTATAAATGATGAAATTATGTGAATTATATACCCTTAATTAAGGTTTTCAGACAACACTTAAAAACACAAAAGTTAAATTGTTGCACGTGAACAAAAGTAGCCTGAAGAGGTTGCTATAGCAACAGTACGCTATTCGAGCGCTTGTAGATATAATAAATAAAAAGAATCACAAAAAACTTTAATGGTTTCTTTAAAACGTAGGAAGACAGTTGACGGTTATAGCTAACTGTTCTAGATGAGCCAACAGAACATTTTGCGCGAGAAGAACATCAAGGATTGTTCCCCGAAAATTGCTGTCGGAACCCTTAACTGTCTTAGTATAACTCTCACAGTAAGGAAAACCGTACAGATTCTAGAAAAAGTGCAGAAGTGCCTGAAATATACGCATCTAAGTGGAGCGCAGAGTTACGCGTTGATCCTTTACTGGTGCGAGATCAGCGCACAGTTGCGCGCTCGACTCCGCGCTGGCATTGCTGCCAGCCTCAGTCACTCTTTAACACCGCCTTTCGTGGGAGGCAACATTAGACACCGGCTGAACTTAAGTACTTCGCTGTTGTCTCACATCGTTCGTTTCGCTGAATTAATCCTAAAGCGTTTTCCAGGTGTTTTCTTATGCGCACCAATAATAACTGTGACACAAGGACACCCCGTTATCGCGACGTTAACAGGTAGCCAAGGGAACGGACAGCACTGAATGATTTGTTATTGATATCCTGGGAACCCAGAATACTCTTAAAAGTCATCGATCTGGAAGGAGGGTATCTTTCTCACGGATTTGATGGATGTTTGAGCGGTTGGTGATGCCCATTTATATCATCGATCGCAAATTTCCAGAGACACCTGGTGAGTCTGTTACGCATGCTGCACATGGCTTAGAAACATGGTGTGCTGACCAAGATATTTCATTTAGACACTGCTTGGGAAATGCTAAAAGTTGTTATTCTCTGGTTTTATTTAATAGTATTTGTTGCTATGTCCTTATTATATATTAAAATACACACTGCTCTGAAAGTATGGCTGGACTGCATACTTAATGCGTTTCAGTATTTAACCGCCTTTAAATAGCGTCTCAGATAAATGAAAATATAACGTAAATCTAAAATTAAATGCTTAATTAACAACTCTGAACTGTTGATGTCCATGTTCCTTGGCAATTTAACGACTTTATTTATTTATTTATTTATCTATGTGGCATTTATGTTAATGCTTGTCACCTTCAAGTAGTGTAAAACATTTTACTGTACATCTGTAACTAAGTGTTTTTTCTCTTGCAAATATTCACATATTTGTTTGTTACAAATAAAAGTAGTTAAAAAATGTGTAACACTGTTTATACAGTACAAACTACCCTATAGTGTAACACAGTATGCATAGCCTATAGGAAACAGCTGACAATCAAAACAGCAAATGAAATTGGAAACAAAAATTAAATACATTGTTGTCTCATTTTGTGCAGTCTTTAGAAGAATATTGAAAGTGTTACAGATCTTCATCTGATCGGTAGTGGTATTTCTAGTTTTATATAAACGTTAAATGCATATATAAATAAGGTGGTTATGGGTATGTATGAAGGTGTTTTTGTGCATGTAACTGATTTCTAATTCAATTCAATGGTGGTTTTACAACTCGCCACATGCTACAACACTCTCCAAACACTAAAACACTAATTTCTACAGCTGAATTATCATGGGCTGAAATGTAAATTTAAATGCATCAGACATGTTTTGCATATTGAGAAACCTTATATGACATAGATGTGTTATCTGCTCAGGTTGTCCCAGATAAATGTTCTAAAGTGACATACTGTGTGTGAGGACATAGAGATGGAGAAAAGTACATAACATGCAGGACCCGTAAGCTACAACAGTGGTGACACCTCCTCACTGAACACATGATAAGCCATGTGGTCATGAGCGTTTCATCTCAGATCAGCACAACATGCTCAACCAATCTATTGTCACTGATAGACTTTTATAAACAGTTTTTTCAAAACATCAAATAATGGAAAAAATCAGGCATTTAAGTCTCCGGCCTGTTGCGTCTTTTACATCTTTGAACATGTCAAACCTCCACGACTGAAGAATCTGCACTAATATTTATCTGTCAGTTGATTTAACACAAGATTGAGATTGTTATATATCTTAAGTTTTGAGATATGTGAAATGAACTCTGAATGCAACAAACTCATTACTCATTACTTATTCACCATCATGTTCCTGTTGCTGAATGACATTGCTCTCTGTCATGTTCCTCTTAAAATGAACCCTGACGTCCTCATCATTTTCATTATAGTTTATAAAGCCCTAGAAAACAAGATATTATAGTTCTGCTAAGGTGTTTTAAAGATGTCGCAGAGTACAACAGACAATTTGACAGGTGTTAAAAGAAGCCTGACAAACTTAGTCCAGCTTTGCACATCTTGTTGCTGATATTGTAGTCAACTAAACATAAAAACGATGTATTTTTAATAGATATACTTTTAGATACTAAAAGTATTTAATAAATAGGTTTTGTGTTTAAAGAAAATGTGTGTTCCTAAGCATTTAACTGTACATGAATGTTACATAATTAATAAGATATTTTATAAAAATCTAAAATGAAGCAGTATACATTAATATGTATAATTTTATGTGCATTTTTTGTACATTCTATTTTAAAAAACAACACAAAGAGTTAAAGCCTTTTTTTTGCATTATAGTACCAACTAAATATTCAGAGACAACTATAAGTCATGTTGATTTCGCTAAACAGTATAAACACTGTGGCTGTGTGACACTGTCCTTCACCTTTTCACCATTGTCAAAAAAAAACTTTCAAACTTTTAAAACAAAATGTGTCATACATTTTATGGCCAAATCCTGCCTTAGCATATGCTTTATTTCCCAACAAAATTTGTTTAGCTCATTTGGGCATATTTATATTATTATTAAAGTCATCTAGATCCCCTTTTGCATACCCCCTGATACATGGCACCAATAATTTTAATCTAAAAAAAAAAAGGTATAGTGTCACTCACACCACATGGAGATCTGAAAAGCTGCAGTATAAAAAGGGATAAAATCAACACAGGCTTGCTGGAAAAAATGCACATTTACGTACAGTGTATATATATATATATATATATACTCCAAGAACCTACGTACAATTCACTGTAGTTTCCAAATTATAAATTATAAATAATGAGAAAGGACAGATTATTCTATGAAGGCTTATTTTCACATAGTTCCTTGCACTATGTTACTATGTTATAACCTCTTTTTTCACATAATCAGCTCCATATGTATGGCTTTTCTGACATATAGTAAACTTGCTAGGTAGTTCACCTGTTACAGCAATAAAAGAACACAAACACTTGTAAAGACAAGCTAAAATGCCATGTTTGTTTCAGCAAATGCATTTTCATTTCACGTCTGCTTTTGTTAACACGATCAGTTAGGTTTAGGGTAGGGTTTAGTGAATGTGATACTGTCACGGTCCTGGACTTTTATTTGTGTTTCCTTCTGTTTCTATTCTCCCCGTTTAGTTCTCTGTTGCCGGTTATTAATGTGGATATGCTTTTGCTTTGCTGTTTTGGAATTCATCTGTTTGTTTCCCTGTGGATTTATTAAAGACTGTGTAATGAAATATTCTTCTTCGTCATGCGCTTATACTTAGTTTAAGCAATCTGTGACAGAATAACCAGCCCTAAACAGAATAACCGGTGTGTGCGTCCACGTTTGCTTTTTGTTTTTTGAAAGTTTTTCTTTTATTTATTATGGACTATCCCGAATTCCTTCTCCTCCTGCTGGAGCAGGGAAACCGCTCTCTTTAGGCCCATACTCTGATCTTTGCAGAGAATGCCAATATCACGCAGTACCCGGACAGCTGCCTGTGTTCCTTTTACCAGGCGAGCCTCAACACCGCTACACAGGCAAAGTTGTCCGGGAAGGGTCCTCTGGAGAGCTTCGCCACCTTCGTGGAGTGGGTGCTGGCAAGCTGTAACTCGCTGGTGACTGCTTACTACGCTGATGAGGAACTCACCAGCCCCACTCCTGACCCAGAGCCCAGCCAATCACCACCCAGCTGCACGGAGCAACAGCCAGAGCCCACCGCAGATGGAGAGCCAGTGCCTGCCGTGACCGACGAGCCATCGCTAATAGGAGCGACAGAGCTGAGGATCACCCCAGAGCCAGTGCCTCACTTGACGTCTGACCAGGTGTGTGAGCTGGCAACGAAGCCTGCCAAGGAAGATTACACAGTGGAGAGAGAGGGCACGGAGGAAAGCCTCGCCCATCTTCTCCCGTCTTCTTCTGAACTCTCTGCCTTTCCTCTTACGGCCAAGGAGGCAGTTTATAAACTGTTTGTCTGCCCTGAACTGTCTGTCATCCCTGTCACGACCCCTGAGGTCGTTCTCCTGTCCGCCACGCTCCCTGTGCTGGAAGTCACGCTTTGATGTGTGTGGGCGGCATACACCTTCCCAAAAAGTCCCGTCCATCACAAATTCCCACCCAGCCTCCCTCTCCCACCTCCTCTCAGCCCATCCTCAGCTCTCCATCTGTTGAGTGGATTCGCTTTGGGTCTGTCAGTCTCCAACTCTACTGTGGTCTCTGCCTCCGACCTCCGAGGCCCAAACTCTGCTTCGGTACATCGACCCAGCGGCTCCACCATGGGTCGTCAGTCCACCAGCTCCGCCGGGCTCCCTCGTCCCTCCGGCTCCGCCTTGGTCGGTCATCGACCTGCCCTCGCATTGGGACTACACTCCTTCGACTTTGCCTTGTCCCTTTGTCCCTCTGGCTCCATTGGACTCCTCCCTCCCTCTGGCTCCAACTTGGTCCTCTGTCGCTCTGGCTCCACCGTGGCCTTCCGGATCCCCGCCTATGCCTCGATCGTCTGAGCCATCTACTCCGCCTTGGCCCTCAGGATCCTCGGTGCCTCCCTGGCTCTGCGGCTCTCCGTCTCCATCCTGGGCTCCTCTACCACCTGCTCCGCCGCTGTCAGTCGACCTCCTGGAGTCATCAGCCCTTCCTCCACTATGGCTCCTCCCTCCATCGGCTCCACCGTGGGCCGCCTTAATGTCTACGGTCTGGGTCCCGCCAGGCTCCTCCTGCTCCGGCTCCCTCCTGTCTTCTCCCTGGCTCCTCCCACCGTCTTCGAAACCCTGGATCCTCCTGTCTCTGTTCTGGCTCCTCCCTCCGCCATGGTTCCTCCAAATTCCTCTGTGGCTCCTCCCTCCATCGTCACCCCCTGGTCATCTGCCTGCCTTCCTGCCTGCCCTTCGCCGTCCCCCCTCTCATCCTAACTCCACTCCTTTGTCTTCCTCCAAAGTCCCCCTCTGTCCCTTGTTTTGTTACAGCACGAGGTCGTGCCTGGACGGAGGGGGAGTATTGTCACGGTCCGGGACTTTTTTTTGTGTTTCCTTCTGTTTCTATTCTCCTCGTTTAGTTCTCTCTGTTGCCAGTTATTAATGTGGATATTCTTTTGCTTTGCTGTTTTGGATTTCCTCTGTTTGTTTTCCTGTGGATTTATTAAAGACTGTGTATTGAACTATTCTTCTTCGTCATGCGCTTATACTTAGCTTAAGCAATCTGTGAGAGATAAGTTATTTTCAAACGCAAGAGACAATCAACGTTTTAGCACCACTCACTGGATATTTAATTTCCGAACTGCCAGTAACCAACGTTATAAAGACACATTTTTCCAATGAGCCTAGGTTTAAAATTCAAAATGTTTTAACATCTTACTATCTGACATGTTTTGTCCTCAAATGCCATCAGATGTGAGTGTCTGCTTATCAGTTGACATCACTTTTTTTGAGTATTAGCATGAATCTTCACATTTTCTGTTCCTCTTTTTTTCAGTTTGCTCCATCTACAATCCGATTAAATTTACTTATGTTCAACATTAGTTAGCGAACAAGCAATAGTTTAACAAAGTGATTCACTAACAGAGTAGTTTTGATGTTGCTTTAAAGATTGTATTGTTGAGGAGGTTAAGGCTGGTGGTTTGGGTTTGTTGCAATAAAAATACAATATGTGACATTCCTTAAATGCATTTTATAGCACTCACACCTCTCTCCATGGACTAGTCATGTTGTACCAATCCTTAACATGTTTTGTGCAACAATTTATCTTATGTAATAGTGTTTATGAGAGGTGAGGACAGGTTTGAAAATGCAGCACAAGCAAACATGGAAAGAAATTAATACCATGGCAGATGCAGAAATCTGATGTCCCAACTGGCACCGTTTGAAGTGCACTGTGAGACTTGTAAATAGAATGTAATTGCGGATGCCTTGTCAAGTATTCCTGTCAAACTTCAGCCAGAGTACAAAACCACAGAAAAGAGCTTCTGGAGATGCATTTTTTTTTTCACAAGAACAAAAAAGTCTGTTAAAGGTTTGTCTGTTATTGTGTCTATAAAGTATTTAAAGCCTAGCATAAACATTGGGGTTATATTGCTGAGTTTACCAGCATCAAAAGTTCAGAAGCCTGATCAAAGACATTTAAGATAAAAGTGTAAACAGTGTGATTTAGTTACAGTACAGTATTCTCTATGAGCTGTACAAGCACAACAGTTTCCGAGAGCTGTTATGCATACATTTTGATGGAGAAGTCATCTGGAGGGTATGAGGATGTGTTTGTCTTAACAGACATGCTTAGAGGATTCACCATTGCTGTGCCAGAAGCGAAGCAGACGGCAGATATTATAGCCAAGTCTGTGTTTCACCATCGTGCCAACAAAAAATCAAACAGAAGCTCTTACAGTAAAAGCTGCACTGAAGCACTAAATTTGCATTTTGGGTGACCCTCACAGTTGAGCTCCAACCTAGAATCTTTGAAGCAAGTGCGAGGCAACTTTCTCTTAAGCATTAGATTGCTAATTAAATTCTAAAGTCTCTGCCACCCTTAGGGTAATTGTCACTGTGAAATATCTATGGAATTTGATCTAATTTACTACTAATTACTAAGATGTTGTGATCTTTTTCTGAAAAACATGTTTTCTGAAAAACATGGAAAAAGCACTCACTCTAGCTGATGATAATTACTAGTTGCTTTTCCTGTTGTTTCTTATTTACTGGATAAAGATTAAGATTCTACCTGGGAAAATATTTTAGAACTTGGCATAACTAGAAAAATGTATAGGGTAAGATGCCTCCCGGGCAAGATGACGCCCTCCTAAATTTTTTAAGGCTGGATACGCTATTTTTATTTTAATCTGCATATCAATATTTGTAAGATTTAGTCAGTTAAAACAGTTTTGAGGTTATTTTATTATTTTGTGTCTCTGGTCCTTTTTTGTGTAGGCTATTTTAAATTTGAAATAAAAAGGTAAAATTAGACCTTTGAGGAAAGAAGGTGGAAAAACATGCAAAAGCAAAATTAACACAAGACAAGGAACTGAACAAACTGAAGGCAAGATATAAACAATGATGAGGGTTAAAACAAGGCACAGTTGGTACTAATCAGTTAACTCTGGAAACAAACTCTGGGTAACTATGGAAACAAACTAGAAACAGGATTAAAGTAAACAGGGACTATCTTTGATGGGCATAAAAAACAAAAAATCATTCAAAAGTAAAAAATTGCTTTCAATGTTTAACCTTGTATAATTGTCCCCCTCTGGTTTATGTTATTTATTTGTTTGTTCTTAGTTTTAATTATTTATTCATTTATCTATGTATTTTTTACTTTCTATCTTGTATTATTTTTTTTGTATTTTGTGCTCTATTGTTTTTGAGGTTGTTGTGGTTATATGCTTGTTTTAAGTGTTTTGGCATTAATAAAAAAATAAAAAATTAAATAAAAATACTTAACGAGAAAAAACAAAACAAACAAAAAAAAAACACAGGAACAATGAATTACAAACTAAAAGTCCATGAAAATGAAAAAAGAATTAAATCAGATTAGATGCTTATTTAGATGCTTACATTTAAATATGTTACAATTTAAAAGTAAATGCATTCTTAAAGGGGCATCTTCATCTTACCCTATTCATTATAAAAATGCCCATGGAGATATATTGAAGAATGTTTTTTATTCATTGTGCATTTTGTGTGGACTCCACATTCATTGTATGGAAAACAAACAAAATATTTTCTTATATAAATAAATAAATAAATAAAAAGATAGTCTTTCCCTGAGGTTTATGCCATTGGTTGAGTCAGTTTTGCTGTAATGGGGTGGTTCGCTTTGGGGACATCAACCTGTATGTATGTATACAGTATGCCATTACTTCATGGAGTAAAAACATGATTCATTTTCTTAAAGTATCTATTTAGTATAAGTTTGGTTTGTGAACACACCAGCATGACTGTGCTGGAAGAGACTTCCTGTTCCTTAGTCCTTCAGGGAGATGCAGTACCCCCACTAAGGCGGGTTGGTTCCCTGCTGATCCACATACGTCAGACGACATCCGATCTGGGGGTCCTGGGACTCTCCATGCATGTCAGGATTATGCCTGGTGTGGCGAGTGACGCATCAGTGTTGCTAAAGAGACTTTACTTTTATTATCCATAAATACAACAGAAATTGAAAGAAACCAGATTGTGTGAATGTGAGATCGCTTCAACGTATGTATGACTAGAGTCAGTGAGTCAGTGTGAATCGGGAGTGTGTGTGTGGCGTGACGGGATCAATGATTAATTCTCTGTTGCAAAAAACTTAACAGCTCAAAGTGTGGACTGTGCATGTCTGAAATCTGTAAAAACAGGTACGTTCTGTGACGAAGGACAGGAGATATGTGTTAAGAGAGACCACGCTCAAAGAAACCACTGTGAAATTACCTGTACTTGAATTCCACTGAATCTGAATTTCTTTAACTCTTTTTAGGTGAGTTTCTACAGGCTGCCCCAGAGGGACAGCAGACCATGGCTGACAACAACACTCAGAAAAAAAAGCCCCACTGGACGTCACTGGAGATTGGTCTTCTGACAATTGTATCGCTGCTGTTTGTCATTATTGTGGCCCTCATCATCCTCTTCATCACACAGAGTGGCAAAGGTGAGTGCATGCGATTCTTTGTGCTATTGTGTGACAGAAATACAGGCAGTGCTGCTTTTAAGTTGCCTTTTCCATTGTGGTCAATATAGAAATTATTGGAAAAGCTAAAGTTCCCTAGATGGATTTGGAAAGTCAAAGCTGATGAAGACGCCCTTGGTTCTGATTTGCTTCAGACCTGTCGCAGTCACGAGTAGATAAACAAGGAGAAACAGTTCTGCCCTGAGCTCTGATCATGTCCACAGTGGGGAGTCAGAGGACATGCATAAGCTGTTACATAGCCACTTAGGGTAATATCACAGACTAGGGTTGGGAGAGATACACAGTTTTGTTCATCGCTGTAGATGTACCTTATCTAAATAGAATTTAGTAAAGATATTGCCCACAAGATAAACTCGATATGTGGTTAAGATTTTTTTAGAATGTGAATGAAGGAATGGTAATATCTTCCTCATAATATGGAGAATGTATGTTGACATAATTAGAGGTCACATTTCGCATATTCCTTTCACAGCAGTTGCAGAACATGTGAAGGACAGACATAAAAAAGAGGGGAAAAACAAAATGAGCTGTCTGTTATCTTCTGTTTATGTATTTCTTCAAGAAAAAAAAAAGATTAGTCACAAATCAGACGTTCCCAACCGATTTCCCTTTATTTCAACCTCTTTATTAGCATGACTTTTTGTTACAGTGTTGTCAAAAAAGAAAAGCTATAAGAAAATAATAAAAAGTCATAATAAAATAGAAGCATATGCTTAAACTTGATCTTAAATATGGTGCAAAGATGTTTTGCTGCTGGCCTTCAGCAATGTCATCTCTTTACTTTTTGTACAAATTACAGTATTTCATACTTACTGAGCTTCACTGTTTATCATATTCCACCATATACACTGCTGTTCAAAAGTTTGGGGGTCAGTAAGGTTCTTCTTTTTTTTAAAGAAATTAATGCTTTTATTCAGTAAGGATGCATTAAATTGATGTGTGACAGTAAATATGTTTATAATGTTAGAAAAGATTTCTACTTCAAATAAATGCTGTAGTTTTGAACTATCAATGTATCAAAGCATCCTGAAAATTTGTATCATGGTTTCCACAAAAATATTAAGCAATACAACTGCAAAAATATTAAGCAATACAAATGTTCCTTGAGCACCAAATCGTCATATTGCTGATAACCGAGAATGTGGGATTGTGTCTGTGAGTGTGTTAAATCTCCCATAGTCGTTTACTGGTCTTCAGAAATCAGACAAAACAAAATGAAAAATATTAATTGTTACATTTAGCTACACTGAACAAAGTTTTAAAGTTCAAAAATTACCGCAATTTAATTTACTTACAGATCTCTGACACAATCTTACAAACTTCCTGCAGTTTTAAGAGATCCCCCCTGTTGGAAAACTCTACTCTATGCAGCCAAAAAATGATGAACCTAGTATTAAAAAAAAAAAAAAAAACCTTAGAAATTTAGACTGTCTCTGTATCAGCTATAAAGGCTGGATCTCTACATGAAAACACGTAAAACTGGTGTTTCGTGGGAAGCCCTGGAGTGGTTCTGTGGCCAGTAAAGCCTCTCAATTATCCAGCTCAGAGTACATCACTCTCTATTTCTTTAATGGCCTATTATCAGCACATGTGGAGGAAACTACAGTCTGACAGCATATACTAAGCATTCTAAGCGGCATTCACGGTCATGTTCTGCACATTTAAAGGTGAAGTACAAAATGTAGCTTTACCGAAATACAAAATACTTCACCTCTACCTTTATGTGATTTCTAAGCTTTCAATATAGTTATTAGGTTATATTTTATACATTATCACTAATAATCTAGTATTTAGACTCTCTTTAGGGATATAGTTCACCAAAAAAAAAAAAAATGGTCAGTTTCCTCACAAATTACAAATACACTTGAAAACTTTTTAAAACTACTTTTATACTACTGCAGCTGCCTGGTTTTGGTTATACATAGGTATTCATACATAACATTAAAAGGTACAAAAACATATTTTTTGAAAATTTTGATTACAGATCAAACATAAAATGTATTATGTTTAAGATCATTTTATGGTGCGCCTGTGGTGTACTTTGGTGATTTTTTATTCACTGCAAACTGCTGTGTCCCATGGCAAACTAAATAAATATTACATAAATAATGGTAAATGATTACAGAAATTTAATTCATTTTAAGATTTTAAAGTGTAGTCTTGTTTAAAATCATGTAATTCTTTGAAACGAGCTTGCTCCAGAAGTCACCCAGAACCGAATTAAATGTTAGAATTTCAAATTGAGTAAATGAGCCAACTGCTTTTAATAAATGCAACTGAAAAATATAATCTCATTGATTATAAATACAATAGAATCAATCCCAATTAAGTGCATGAATGAAATATTCATTGATTAAATAAGGATTTGTTGTATGTCTGTAAACAAAAGTGATTTACATTTTAGATGCTGTCATTATTATTACTGTATGTTTTACTGTCTGTGCAAATGTAAAGAAATTTATGTGTGGTAGAACCACATTTTATGTAAAATACATGTGAATACTCTCAATATCACGTTGGCTGCAGGGATTTTAAGAGAAGACTCAGACTTGTCAAGTAGTGTTAACTAGTCATGACAGGGTTGTCTGCACATGCAAATGCTTATACTGTACATGAAAGAAGAGCCATTTCATCAGAGTATGTGTGACAAGTGTCATCAAGTGTGTGATTAAAAGTGTGCCTGTCTCCAGCTTAGTTGTTTATTATTCATGTTTAAGTATAATTAACTGCAGTGCTGTTATAAAACCAGGCCCTGTCTAAAAAAGTTACACCAGTCACACGTTTTCCTCTAAAAGTCCAGAAGAGTAACTGGCTGGATCTAACCCATGCAGATGTTGTGATGTGACTGAGCTAAGAGACACTGCCCACTTGAAGTACAATTTAGCCAGAAGTGACTAATTTGTCAAAGAAACCACTGTGAAATTACCTGTACTTGAATTCCACTGAATCTGAATTTCTTTAACTCTTTTTAGGTGAGTTTCTACAGGCTGCCCCAGAGGGACAGCAGACCATGGCTGACAACAACACTCAGAAAAAAAAGCCCCACTGGACGTCACTGGAGATTGGTCTTCTGACAATTGTATCGCTGCTGTTTGTCATTATTGTGGCCCTCATCATCCTCTTCATCACACAGAGTGGCAAAGGTGAGTGCATGCGATTCTTTGTGCTATTGTGTGACAGAAATACAGGCAGTGCTGCTTTTAAGTTGCCTTTTCCATTGTGGTCAATATAGAAATTATTGGAAAAGCTAAAGTTCCTCTTTGGCCATACTGTATTCACACTTAATTGTGATGGTCCCTTTTAAATATTTTGTTGACTATATGTAACATTGCACCTATATATCAACTGACTCTCATTAGAGTATTAGTAGACTGTCTGCTTAATATCTGCTAACACTTTATTTTGATGGTCCCTCAGCAGACATTCTACTCACTATAAGTAACTTTGCAAGTACTTGTCAACTTATTCCCCCCCAACCCTACCAGTCTATTAATACTCTACTAACACTCTAGTGAGAGTTAGTACCTTGCTAAACTCGTTTTACACAAGCAAATAAATAATGTCAAGTTAATACAAATGCTCATACAAGTCTTAACAAGTCTAAGTCTATTACAGAGAAATAATCAACAATGCTTATGCAAAGCATATTACACAGGGACTTATAACACAAATTATTAATTCCAACACTAATTATTAATCACAAATATTCTTTTCCCAAAGGAAATATTCATACAACATAAAAAAAATGTATTATAAAGATAAATACACTGAAAAAAAAGTGTGTTGGATTTACATGATTTAATCATGTACATCAGTTCCACATGAACCAGTTAAGTAACATAATTTGTTCAAGTAAATTCAACGTGTGTGTGTGTGTGTGTGTGTGTGTGTGTGTGAATGTAGCATATTTTCTGTTATGTACTAACAAATAAAACAAAATAAAATAAAACACCAGAAATAAATAATAAAACCCCAAAAATTGTGCAGTCAGTAAAGGTAGCCAGTAGCCAGTGCAGTGTTCTGCACATCAACACTCTGTTGTTAAGCGAAAATACTATTTAAACTAATTTTTTCATGTATTTATTTATTATATGGGGAGTCTTATTTGCTTTTCTCCAGTTTAATGAAACAGGTTTAAATCGGAAATAATTTTCTATTTGAAAAATACAAAAATATACTTTAAATAAATGACACAGATGTTTCACTTTTTATACACATTACAAGAATTTTGCTAATTTTCGCCAACAAAACAGTGAATAACGTATCGGCAAGTGAACGGCGTATTATTGTGCCATCTCAAAGAGGCACAAAATCACTTTCACAGACTTTTTCATTAACTGTTCCCTCCTGGTGGAATGACCTGCCCAACTCAATCCGAGCAGCTGAGTCCTTAACCATCTTCAAGAAATGACTAAAAACACATCTGTTCCACCTTTATTTGACCCTCTAACTCTAGCACTTTCTATTCTATTTTAATTCTACTTTATCTACATTTATCTTCTTTTTTTTATTAAAAAAAATGTTTTTTTAAAAATATTTTTCTATTCTATTTTTTCTATTCTATCTACTTGTTTTTCTTTGTGTGTGTGTGTGCTACGTGTACTGCATTAGGCTAACCGAGACTTGTCATTTGCACATATATATTGTAGCTCTTTTGTTAGTTTTGACTGCTTTTATTGTCCTCATTTGTAAGTCGCTTTGGATAAAAGCATCTGCTAAATGACTAAATGTAAATGTAAATGAATAGGCCTGTATTGTAAATATACAACACATTGCCATGCTTCATTAAAAATGTTTTATTTAACCAGACAACTACTGGTAAGTGAAAACTTAATTTGGCTCTGTGGTTATTTTCCCAGGGCAGTGTTGAATCAAGCTGGCACATACTGGTGCTTCCCCAAAAAATATCTACCCCATAATATGGCTGGTTACCCATGTAAGCCCCTTTCCCTCGTTAGGCCTCTGAGCAGCAGATGGAGCTTATAGGGACTCACTGCAGCTTGCCTTTCACACCCGATCTTCTGCCATTAATGTGCTGGATAAATGTTTAAACAGCAAAGGCAGATAGAATGCTGAAATACAGAGATGATCTCCACATGCTCTTCCTCTCAGCCACGGGGGTCTGAATAGGAGGGCAGGGCGGTAGGGACTAAGATCAGAGAGTGGGTGCCCGTTGAATCTTAGTTCGGTGAGAGATTCTCATAAATAATACTGTATGTCTATGGACAGATATAAAATGTACAGAGAGAATTTTCTGTGGATATGTAACTGAACCCACCACAGAGACAGAATCTTCAAATAGATGTTTGATTTATTATTAAATAAATTATTAATAGTGTTAATTTGCACTTGACCTCTGATCCCTTGTGCTTCTTTTTCCTTTGTAGATGGAGTCTGCATCACAGCTGACTGCACACAGTCAGGTAAAGATATTTTACAACATATAGCAAATAATTAATCATGTAATGTCTAAGAGTCAACTGATAGCCTTTCTTGCATATATATTAAAGACTTTTTACATTAAATTTTTTCATTCTCATAAAGTTCATACATAAAAATATTCTCTGGCATTGTAGCATCCCGCCTCATTGAGAACATGGACCCCACGGTCAACCCCTGTGACAACTTCTACCAGTATGCCTGTGGTGGCTGGCTAAAGAAGAACATCATACCTGAGACCAGTTCACGTTACAGTACCTTTGACATTCTCAGAGATGAACTGGAGGTGATAGTCAAAGGTAGAATGACACCACCTTACTACTATGGGCTGTAGGGCTAGCTATCATCAACTGAAAAAAATTATCCATGTAATCCAAAGCCAATAAGACCAATTAAAAGAAAAACAGGCATATTTTTGCCTTCACTATTATAGAATAGTGAAGAAATTACTGGAAATTATAGGGAGAAGGGTGTGGGTTCAACAAATGATCCTAGCCAGAAATCAAATTTGGGTAATCTGTAAACAAATGACACCATACAACTAGTAAGGGTATGCAGACACAGTACAACTAGTTAGAGTATGCAGACTAGTTGTCAGGCCAAGTCTCCTACTAATATAAAGTTCATGACACAATTTTGTAATGTAGTTTGTTGTTAGCAAGCGGCTTGTGTCACTTTCACTTTCGATTTCACGATCACACGCACTCTGTGTAAAGGAAGATCAGATATTTGTCAATGAGCTCAGGATCTGTTGAGCAGCAAATCCTCCAGCATGATCTTGTCAGGTCAGCCATCTCTCCTCTCAACCCGTGATCAGTGAAATCGGACTCATGCAGCTCGTGTTGGATGGTGACCGTGATTTCACCAAGTACAACATGTTCCTAGCTGGATCAACATCTTTGTTGATCCTGGAACAACATTCCAATCAACCAATCAGAATTGAGGGATGAGTTTTCTAGAAACGTCAGTTTTAGGCTTACAATCAGGGTTAGATGCTTCTACACCAGGGGCGTTTCCTCCGAGGAGGCAAGGGAGGCAGTGTCTCCTCAAAAAGTTGGATGAGAAAATAATCGATATTACAAAAATAAAACAGCGCAAATATGACTAAATATGATATTAAAAGTCTAAAAGTCACTAGTTTTTATAAAGTAACACTGTCCAACAGCAACACCCACAGGTAAAGTTACAGCGGAGGCTTGCCTCCCTTTGGTCCATTGACTTTCTACAGAGACCCCTTAGTGTGCCGTGACTTTTCTGGAGGCTCATTGAAATGAATGGGGGAAAGTCACGTGAGAGGAGGCAATGCCTCCATCGCGCTACAATTGGATATGATTGGTTATGATTGGATGTGATTGGTTCGTGTGATAAATCCCGCCTCTTGTATTCATGCGAGCTCTCGGCCTGAATGAAGAAAATGATTGCGTTATTGACTAATTATAATGTAAGTAAACAACTCTCTCGTTTAGATACCACTACTTTGTGTCACGTCAAAATAAAACTTGAAATGGTCTGAAAACGTGATGACTGCGTCAGTTTTTAGTGAGCATTCAGCGTGATGAAATGAAAGATATATCTTCGTGTCTGTGGCAGTGTTTACAGAGCTTTTATGACGATGACCCGAAATAAGTTGACTATTAAAAAGAACAACTGAACATAAGTTCACAAATAAAAAATATTGGTAACATTTTACAACAAGGTGTCATTTAATGAGTTAACTAACATGAACAAACAATGAACATTTATTACAGTATTTATTAATCTTTGTTTACATTAGTTAATACAAATACAGTTGTTCATTGTTAGTTCATGTTAGTTCACAGTGCATAAACTAATGTTAACAAACACAACTTTTGATTTTAATAATGCATTAGTAAATGTTGAAATTAATATTAACTAAGATTAATAAATGCTGTAGAAGTAGGCTATTGTGCATTCTTAGTTCATGTTGACTAAAGTAGTTAAATAATGTTAACTAATGAAACCTTTCCAGAATATTGTTCAAATTGTTACTGCCTTTAGTTATTATGTTGGAATAAATATAAAATTGCATAAAAACACTATGAAATGTATAATTAGTATTAAAAATATTAAATAAAATAAAAAATAATATTTATAAAATACAAAATAGAATTATATTTGTTCTCTTTTGTATGTAATATTTATATATAAATATATAAATATATATTTATATATAAAACTGCCTCCTCATTTTAAAATACCACCTCATGCCACTGTTCTACACCCTTATTATTCACCTATCATTTCCCTCTGATTTTAGGAATAAATTATGGGTAGGGTTAGGTTTAGGGGTAGGGATTGGGTTTGGTCTATATTTTTTGAAAGTAATGTTGATTATCAAACGGCAAAATCACGGCGACCCGTTTGGGATGTAGGATTGTCAAGTCCACATTTTTTTTTCCCGATGGAATTTGGCTACTTTTAAACTGTTGCCATGGGTTGATTTTCCCCCGTGGGTTAAATGATTGAAATGTTGCATAAATTACATTTGACTTGTATTGAATGCTTGTATCGCATTCTACCTATGATAAAACTGTGCTGTTAAGTTTTGTGAAGGACTGGTAGGAAGCTTTTTAGTTGTGTTTATGATCAATATGCATGACAGTGACTGTAAAATATGTATTTTAGGTATGGAAAATGACATATTTGGAGTTTTGATATGTGAGATATGGTCATTGCACTACTTTGGGCACTACTTTAATGTCCCCATGAAATCAAAATGTAAGTTTTTTGGGTGTTAGTATCAATATGTTAGTCTTAAGGTTATCTATAAGGCAGTGTGCTCCAAAACAGTGACAAAATTTGCATTTAGAAGATATAAGCATTCAAAGCTTGCAGTTCGTCACTTCCGCCAAAACGGCTCAATGATTTTTTTGACGTCACATCGTACTTCAGCTTCTCATCAAACTTTCTGTCCAATCAAATGCTCTCTAGAATCTGAAGCGCCCGCCCCCTACACTATAAAATAGACCCTGAAGCCGCGGCTGAAATCGGTCACTTGTCCACAGAATTAGTATTTTCTGTACAGTGAATGGCACGTAGTGCACTATATAGGAGACAAGGAATGATTCAAACAGTGTAAATATGCTTTCCATTAAGGAAAAAAATAAGTCTGGTTTCGCGCCGTGTCACGCTAACCACTGCACACACACTCTGCTCCGGTCCAGAGACACGATAGCACGGAGCGGATCACATGCGCGATTCAGCGCAGACCACAAAATGTATCGGAGCTATTAGTAACGCTGCGTGTTTCTAAGCATTTCAGGGGACCTTTAATCACAAACCAACCACACCCCAGCTCCCTGCCCCCTGCACCCACTGTCCTCTTTTTGGAAAACTAAAATATGGTCACCCTAACCTACATAGGCAGTTGTCTACTAAGGTAGCAGCCTAACTAGCCTAACCTATTTAGAATACCTTGCATGGGCAGCAACAATTTGTGCATCATAGAAATAATACTCTTCATGTGAAGTGCACTGGGACTCAACTATTGATTTCCATAGAGTTTGATGTTAGCTAACAATGGCGTACTTTAAAGGGGCCATGAACTGAGAAATCAAATTTCCCTTGATCTTTTGACATATAACAGGTCAATGTACTATAAAAAACATCCTGTAAGTTTCAGAACTCAAAACTTTCTCGTTAGTTTAAAAACAGCTTTTATTGAAACCAAGCTCAGAAAAAGACTCCTTTTGGAATGTGCCACTTTATGATGTAATAGTGTGGCTAAGCACCGCCTCCGCAGGAGATCAACGCCTGCTTCTACATCACTGCTTCTTTAGCCCCACCCACTGATACGCGCTTGTAGTAGGAGGAGAGGAAATACTAGAATAGAGAGACGCAAACACGGGATTACTCCATCAGCAGAACCATACAGATGACATTACAAGATTACAAGACACTGTGTAGTGTAAATTGTGAAAAACAGTAAAAGTTGTTTTACACTTATGTTAGCGAATCGGACCCACAGCTTTGTGTAAAGACCTAAACAATAATGGTATATGCATTAGCTGAACACAGACATGGAGTAGGCTACTGATAAAACTGCAGTTTGTAAACCAACGTATTGCTCCATCCTTTATCATGACTCCAAGTAATAAGAACGACAGACATTCTATGTTAATCAACACATTTCTAGACAATAGTGCGCCGACAGCTGATAAGCAGAACTATAACACGAGTTAGCCGGAGACCTACAGCTGCACTGAGTGTAAACACAACACAACACAACACAACACAACACAACACAACACACTACTAGACTTTCTTTTGAGAAACAATTACTTCATTTATGATGCACTTTCAGCTTTACAACTTTGCAGACTGTTTACATTCACATACACACTGTATGAAAGGTAATTTTCAAAAATCCATAATAGGGGCACTTTAATGTATAAAATAAATAAATTCAATTAAATTACACTATATTTAATATATGAGTTTAGTTAGAGCATCTTGGCCACTAAAGCAGCAACTAAAACCATGTAGAATCAATTCAATCTACAGTTTAGTTGTGCCTGATGTGAGCTATTTTAAGCTCAGTGAGACTCTGCCTGAGGCTCTGACGTTGAAATTTAAAGCTGTGCCTCTTGTTCCTCTTAATATAGTAGTGAAACCTGTAAGTCAAATACAATTTCATCTATAAATGCTGACAGCACTGTAGTGTGTCTTGAGGGATGGAGAGAGAATTGATGATATACTGCGGGGTTGTACAGGATGTGGACTGATGATGTGGGAATGGCTCTGGGGTGATCGGAGGCCTCAATTTGAGGGCCCTCAGCTCCTGGAGCCATTAGACCTCAGCTGTCTGACCAGGAACGAGGAGCTTATTAACCCCAGCATGGGCACTGATTTACAGGGACAATTTCAGAGCAGCCCCTTGAGGTCAAGAGATGTTTTAGAGGGGGCGTAGATGAGGAAGCATGTGTGCTAATGATCATGCTCCAGGTGGCGGAGGAAGGAAGGCTTGACCTGATAAATGCAGGAGGTTTGGATGGAGAGGTTAGGAGCTGTAGGGGGCTGTGCACAGACAGAGGCTTGTGGATGTGTTGTGGAGTTAAATGTTATTGTATCTGAGGGGAGCTCAAGATTAAGGGGTCAAATGCTACTAGAGCTATAACTTAACCTTGATACTAGTTCGTGTCAAAACATAGCTCGCTCAGAGCATTTTTTACAGCCCCTCTCTCTGTGCCACCTTTTAAAAATTAATGATCTTTTACAATCAGCCTTTCCTTTATGAGCTTTTAATTCAGAATGGTAATGTGTTCTTGATTTATGGCAAAAATCAACAAGGTTTAGTTTTCATTTACTATCGCCTTGATGAGAATTTCTAAGAATTTTCTCTCCTTATTTAACGTTTAATTAATTGAAAATCATTGCTAATCAATGAACAAACACTGAGGGTGAAATACAAATAATCATCAAGGAGTAGTGAGGATTGTGACTTCCCCAGAGAAATCTAAATCCCCTCATTAGCATTTTTCAGTGTGCTGAGCTTTTGATGGGATGAAAGGAAATGCTGATTGGAAAATAAGAATCTATTTAGAGATTTGATTAGACTTTTATGCAAATGTAGCATTGATGAAATTAGTGTTCAGGGCCTATGCTTCGGTTTCCCAACCTCACTTCTGTATTTCAGCTGTTGGGACTTTGAGAGATGGGTTTAATATGTGGAATAAATGCTTATGACGATGCATGCATCATTATACATGGGACCATAGTAACTAAGGGATACATTACACTCTAATATTCACATTAGCGTTTAGCCATAATGTTTTTTTAGTAATTCATTGTCAAATGAGTCTTCGCCAATTGTAAATATGTTGTCACATACATAGTATGATTAGCCAAAGTTCATGCCATAAAAGCCTCTACAAATCTGTATTGAAAACCCTTTCATAATGCTTACATTGCACCTTTTCCAGTACAGAGTCTGACGTCTCAATAATGAAAGCACTGACCCTTCTCAACAGTTCAATCTGATGGGGCCATAGGGAAACATGTTCCATTTCACTCTTGCTGCATCACTTCTTTTTAATATGACTATTACTTATTGATCCTCATACTTGGCACTGAAAAGCAAGCCTATATTAAACCTGCCACTAAGAACATACTGTACACAAAAAAGTATTTTGAATTAAATTCTGCTCCATTTTATTCTACAGTATACAACCTATTAGCTGTTTATCTACGCAGTTTTTGGCATCAATAGCCACTGTCTTCCATCTTCAGCACCAAGCTTCACATACTTGTGGCATTAAATTCAGTACCTTATTACAGTAAATGTGGCTATTTACCCTGGATGCTGTTCAAATAATTTATCTGGCCAGGGGTTATTTTCTGTTTCTGGTTGTGAAGCATGCGCTTTGCTCATGTGTGTGGAGTTGTAAAACACAATATAAACTTCAGTATGTAAGTCAGTAGAACCAGCGGAAATAGCTAGAGTTACCGTGTAATCAAAAAGATTTATAGAGAGTATAAAAGCTGATAACAAGAGAAAAGCAGGGAGGAAATACAAAGAGTGAGAGAGATCACAGACAGTTTTTTTAAACAGGCTGATTGGGAGATAAAGGAAGAGAAAATGAGAAGATAAATATGAAACATGCATGAAAAGAGGCAAACAGAGGCGTTTATGTCATTCTTTTTTTCTTTTTTTTCTGCAGGCAGCGCATTTTGCATTAATTCATTTCTGTAAGCAGGGATATTTTGCCATCACAGAAAATGGAGGATAAATACACTACATTATGGATCTTAATGTCTAAATCTTAACATGTCTCTTGCAGACTTAGCCCTCTGTGATAGGCTGTGAGAGGCATAATCCAGATCAAGTTGACAGAAAATGGGTTATAAATACGAGAAGCTTTCTGAACAGGGCCAGCAGAATACTCATGCATATACATGCAGGAGATGCTTGAGGGAAGGGCTGTTTCCTGCCGGGACAGAGTGGGCTTTGTCAGGAGATGTGGGTCAGATAAGGCTACTGCTGATCTCAGTATCAAAAAGTAACTTTCAGTGGAGCTGTATATAAGCTTTTTTGGTCATTCCATTAAGAGAAAAAAAACTGTAGTTTTGCTTTGATATAGATACATCTGTTTTCATTTATTTCCACTTCAATGGGTGTTTTTGGACATTCAGTGCTGTTTTAGGATTTAAATTTGTGTTCCACAAATTATGGCTTACAAAAGCAAAGAATAAAAACATTATATGCCTGGTTAAAGTACTGTTTAAATTAAAGCTTTAAACTTGCGGGCTAACTAATGACCAATCGTCTTATTTCCTAAGGCTAAATCTGTGGTGTATTTAGTAGGTAGTCTGGAAAATTTTCTAAATACTTGTGGTACTTCCACATTAACAATTTAAACTAAAAAAAAAAAAAAAAAAGAATTCCACAAGATAGGGCATTACACAATTTTGGGGTGTGTTAATTAACTGGGAGTGCAGTTACCTGAGTTGACTCTAAAGGGATAGTTATTCGTTAGTGGAACACAAGAAGACATTTTGAAGGATACATTTTCAAATTTTTAAATTTTTTCAAAATATCTGCTTTTGTATTCCACAGAAGAAAGAATGTTAAACATGTTTTTAGAACATGAACGTGAGTAAATAATGACAAATTTTTTTTTGAGTGAACTATTCCTATAATTGAAACAGCTGCTAAAACAAAGTACAGTAGACGGCACATACAAATAAACAGCGTTATCAGCGGGCACAATATAGACACAATATCTCTATAGGCTGATCAATGATATAAGTGTTTCAAGATTTTTGGTAACAATTTATTTTAAGGGTCCAGAATTATGCATTAGTTAGTTATAAATACACTAGTAATTAATGATTAACTTGTCTACAATTATGCATTAGTTAAGCATGAACACACTATTAATGATTAACTTAACATATAGTAGGGCATATTAGCCATTATTTACAATTGATTAAACATTTGAAGGACCCACATTCAGTGATATTCACATTAAGTGATATTCAAGTTTATTGACTTGAGTAAGCCAATAATTATAGCTAAACAGCCACCAATACATTACTAATAAAGACAATTCGACCCCCTGTTCTAAAGTGAAAGTTATATCCACATTAATTATGGCATTTATTTGGTGATATTTAAGTTTTTTGACCAGAACAAGCCAATAATTATGGCTAAACTACCACTAATACAGTACTAATATCTGTACTTAAAAAAAGACAATTTGCCACCCTGTTCTAAAGATAGGTTCTCATTTACACTATCGGTTTATTTAGCAGTTATCCTGCAACATGATTTCATGAGAATGCTCGTTTTGAAGGATTACGTAATGTTAAACACAATTACGCTATAAAACTTTAAAATGAGTAACATTTGTGGAATTGTGTGTTTTCTCAGTATAGTTCTATGATGTGACTGACAATAGAACCAGAAAATACACCAAAACGCAATATAAATTCACAAAATACATCAATGTAATTCATTCGCTGTAATCCGCATCTTTAGAAGTCGTGGCCTAATGGTTAGAGAGTCGGACTCATAACCCAAAGGTTGTGGGTTCGAGTCTCGTACCGGCAGGGATTGTAGGTGGGGGGAGTGAATTTACAGCGCTCTCTCCCACCTTCAATACCACGACTGAGGTGCCCTTGAGCAAGGCACTGAACCCCCAACTGCTCCCCGGGCGCCGCAGCATAAATGGCTGCCCACTGCTCCGGGTGTGTGTTCACGGTGTGTGTGTGTTCACTGCTGTGTGTGTGCACTTTGGATGGGTAAATGCAGAGCACTAATTCCGAGTATGGGTCACCATACTTGGCCACATGTCACGTCACTTCACTTCACTTCACTTCAAATATAGAATCCATACGATTGCGATGAACAGATCCAAATTCAAACCTTTATTCAGTGATCTTAATCTCCATTCTCAGCAGCGAACGTAAACGTGAAATTCTGCGCTTGTTATGAATTCCAAAAATGGCAAAAAGCTTGATACAACACGTTTTACAGCAGTGATATCAAACGCTCAGCTCTCGCCTGCTTTGTCAAAAAATTGCGACATGCCATGTTTTGGGGGTTACTGCTGGTTTGAATAGCTTGTTTGCAATCACGTGATTCTGATGTCGTGCAAAATTCAGATGGAGGGCAGGAAGTGAAAAGCAGAATGGATGAGGAGGAGGAACGTCCGTACTGTACTGGTTTAGACACTATTACAAGAGAAAGGTATAAACAGAAAATCACCTGCTTTGTCAAAAAATTGCGACATGCCATGTTTTGGGGGTTACTGCTGGTTTGAATAGCTTGTTTGCAATCACGTGATTCTGATGTCGTGCAAAATTCAGATGGAGGGCAGGAAGTGAAAAGCAGAATGGATGAGATGGAGGAAAGTCTGTACAATTTAGACAGTATTACAAGAGAAAGGTATAAACAGAAAATCACAACATATGTTGGACGTGATCCTAATGTTATGAAGAGGAGCGATTTTTCAACTAAATTGAAATACTTTCCTGTCATCGATGCGGTGGATATAGGCTAAGCAACTAACCCTGATTGCAAACAAGCAATTTAGAAAGTGAATCCTGCATTTATATGAGGGATGTGGGATATATATCACTCCTGAAACTTTGCTGCATGTACAGGGTATGTGGCCATTGGTCCTGTTAGCAGCACGTAAAACAAAACTTTTATTCAAATTCTGTATTGATTATAGCCTAATATAATATCTAATTTACATTGTGTCTATGTGTGGCGTTTAGTATTGAGTGAATTCATACTGTCTCATGCTGAATGCGTGAGAGTTGGCAGGCCTGTGTCTGTTGATATATTTCTTTATTAATATATTATTAATATCTTAATATATTATTATATCTTATATTTGCACATGAGCATTATCCGACTCGGCTCCTCCTGACCACAGATGCAGGTTTACAAGCCACTTTTTCCGTTTTTCAGTCAATTTCTTGCCTTTTCCCCCCTTATGAACAACACATTTTCGTACAAGATAAAGGCTCCTTGTGGTTTCTCGGTTTGACCAATTTGAGCATCCATAAACAACGCTAAACATAGGCATTTTGAGTTTCTGCTAGCGATTCCTATATAGAAAAATCACTTCCTGCCCTCCAGCTGCATTTTACGCCACAGAAATGACGTCATGTACAAACAACCTATGAGAAACGCGTGCCTTGCTGCCTTCAAGGAGTGAAGCGAAGCGGGATACCATTTTCATCGATTAATGACTTAAAGGGATCCTATTATGCTCTTTTACAAAGTCTTGATTTTGTTTTTCCCCTTACCAATGTCATTCCCCTTACTGTGAGCTTCAGTGTAAATATTGTGTCAAAATCAAATCAATTTGAGAGTGATTTAAACCCAGATGATTGTAACCACTCTAAGTTCGTTTGCCTTGGGAAAGCTAGCATGTCTCCGACATAGTGATAACACTCGTTGCCTTCTCTAGTGCAGCTCAACCAGGTCTTATCCCATTCGTCGATATTTGTGATATCACAAATCCCGGAAAATATGTGTTGTAGTCCAAACGAGTCGTTCGCTGTAGTTTTTGAAAAGTGATTTCAGTTAAATAAAATATCTCCTTTTGAAGTGGACTTTGAACTTTGTAACTTTGCAGATTTTTTTATGCTCAAACAGCAACATTACAGACTGACTAAAGTTGAAAAAGTGAAAAAGCATAATAGGACCCCTTTAAATTCTTTTCTGTACCTCATATAAAACTGTTATATACCACAAAGAGGACTGCGACTGCAACACATCATTATTTGACTGCTTTTGGTTCCGCTTTTGACATTTTTGCAGTAATTAAATTATTGTGATTACACGTTTGTTATGTTTAGAGGTTTCAGTGTAATTAGCACCTCAAAATATCTTCTTTATGCTACAGTATATTGTTACTGAAATAATTTTCCTACACATTTCTGTCCATTGTGTTTTAAAATTCTGTTTTATATTCTCTATATAATGGTTATGTTTGGGTTTTCGGTTAAAGATATAACATTTATCTATAAAGTGGTGAAAGGAAAATTATATAGATATTTTATGATATAAAAGAAATAAAATAATATTTAATTTTTTTTTAGTTGTAAAAACATAATAATGTTTATACAAAGTCCAATAGTAGAGAGTGCGTCTCGGGGTTCTGGTGCTGTAAGGTCAAGGTGCTCTCTGGTCTAGGGTTTATAACAGTCCATCAAAGAATACTTCAGAATGACCATGGCACTCTTGTGAATTAAAAAGCCTTTATTATCAAATGGCTACATCCAAGATGGAGTTTTTAGATTTCTTGGATGTAGCCATTTGATAATAAATGCTTTTTAATTCACAAGAGTGCCATGGTCATTCTGAAGTATTCTATAATAATGTTTATGTTTAAATACTGCCAACACATCCATATTGTATGTTTCAGCATCTATCCAAACGAACAAAAAAGCATTGTGTCTGTAAAGGTTACCTATGAATACCTATATAACAATGAGACCACTCAATAAGTGCTATAATTAATGTGGATATAACATTCACTTTAGAACAGGGCTGAAATTGTCTTTATTAGTACTGTATTAATGGCAGTTTAGCCATAATTATTGACTTATTCTAGTCAATAAACTTGAATATCACTCAATAAGTGCCATAATTAATGTGGATATAACTTTCACTTTAGAACAGGGGGTCAAATTGTCACAATTTATACCATTTTAGAAATTTATAACTGTAAAACCAACCCTAATTAAACATAGTTATAGCTTCATATTGTTCAATAAACTTAATAGATGGTGAATAACTGAAATATACCCAAGTGCATAACTACACACAAATATATAGTTTGCAAAGTTGTAAATAATGGCTAAAAGATGTTTACAGTATATTCAGTTAATCATTAATGATTAGCTTAATTTTGCTTATTTGTGGCATGAATGTGGATCCTTTAATGGATAAAATGCCCTTACTATAAGTTTGTCACACTTTGCTTATGGGAGGAACGAGGAGACGAGGAGACATGGAGATTTCACAAAACGAGAGTCTTTAATAATCCAACAGGGAGACACAGAGCACAAGGAAGACGTTCACAACAAGTAGACCCGACAAAGCAAGACTGAACAAACAGGAACTTAAATACAAGGGATAATTACTTAACACAGGTGCACAGAATGACTAATTAAATAAACGAGGACAGGAACATGACCAAAAAAGGGAACACAGGACCAGAAACAGGGGCAAAACATAACAAAACAGGTCCATGATCCTGACATATCGTCCCCCCTCCCGGAAGGCACGTCCTCGCGCCGTAGAACAACAGAGGGGGGGCACGGGTGGGAATGGGTGGGAACCTGGGAGGCGGCTCAGGAGGAGGACGGACACCCGGAAGACCAGGGAGGGGACAATGGAGGGAGGAGCCAGGGAGGAAACAGGAGGAGTCAGGGCAGATCAGACGGAAGGAGGAGCTAAGGAGGAAACAGGATGAACTTGGAACAGGAGGAGCCAAGCAGGACCCAGGCCACAGCCATGATGGCGACCCACAGTGGAGCCGACGGAGGGAGGAGCCATGGAGGAGGAATGGC
>NW_015554130.1:280836-298587 GCF_001515605.1 Sinocyclocheilus anshuiensis
GTGTCCGTGGTGGAGATGACGGAGGGAGGAGCCAGGGAGGAAACAGGAGGGACTCGGAGCAGGCGGAGCTAGGTGGGACCCAGGCCACAGCCATGATGGCGACCCGCAATGGAGCTGACGGAGGGAGGAGCCATGGTGGAGGAAGAGCTGACGACTCCAGGGGGCTGACCGACGGCGGCGGAGCAGGTGGTGGAGGAGCCCGAGGCGGAGATGGAGAGCCGATGAGCCAGGGCGACAGGGAGGATCCGGAGGTCCTAAGCGGAGCAGATGGTGCCAGCGACTGATGCGGAGGCGTGGATCCGGGAGGCCGCGGTGGAGCCGGAGCAACAGAGGACTGAGGAGGAGCCGAGTGGATGAAGGAGCCTGATGGAGCCGGAGGAATGAGGCGAAGCCAGAGGAGTGGAGTCCCGAGGCGCAGAATGGTCGACGCCAGACCAAGGCGGAGCCGGAGGGACAAGGGAGCCCGGCGGAGCTAGTGGACTGCCGGGCCACGGCGGAGAAGAACAGTCCCACAGAGCTCGCACCGCATAGATGGTGGGCTGAAGGTGAGCAGAGGGGCTGCCAGATGACAGCGGAGGAGGAGGTAGGAGCGGGTGGGAGGGTGAGCATTTGTAAGCCTGCGGGCTTTCAGGCCAGAACTTAGTAACGGGAGCCCTCTCCTCTTCGGTGTGGCACAGTCGCCGCGCCATACACAGCTCACCCTCAGTCGCGGTGTGCTCCGGCTCCGTGGCGATCCTCAGCTCTGTCGCTCCGTACGGCGATGGGTCGTCGGTCGCGGCGGGCTCCGGCTCTCCGTCAGAGGTGGGCTCGGGCATTGGGGACAGTGGGGAGATGGTGGGCTGGGCACTGGGTCGGGAGTGGAACTGGCGAGATTCTCCTGGGAACAGGCGGGGAACGGAGATCCATTTCTCGTCAGTGTCCACTCCACAACAGCGCTCTGCACGAGATGTTCAAACTGGCGTCGTAGAATGCACAGAGCACGTCGTCCGGGTAGCTGGTTAGAGCAGCGATGACCAGGAACAGTCTGGTATGGCCCTAGAGCGATCTCTCCCCCTGCTCCAGCTGGAGGAGGTGGTATTCTGGATGGGAGAGGGGATCCATAGAAACAATGGAAACAAAAACGGAGGGAACACACGGAGGTAACTGTATTCGGTCGGGTCTTCTGTCACACTTTGCTTACGGGAGGAACGAGGAGACGTGGAGATTTCACAAAACGAGAGTCTTTAATAAACCAACAGGGAGACACAGAGCACAAGGAAGACGTTCACAACAAGTAGATCCGACAAAGGAAGACTGAACAAACGGGAACTTAAATACAAGGAATAATTACTTAACACAGGTGCACAGAATGACTAATTAACTAAACGAGGACAGGAACATGACCAAAAAAGGGAACACAGGAACAGAAACAGCGGCAAAACATAACAAAACAGGTCCATGATCCTGACAATGTTAAGTTAATCATTAATTACTAGTGCGTTCATGCTTAACTAATGCATAATTCTGGACTCTTACAATAAAGTGTTACCAGACTTTTTGAAACAAGTATTTTGTCTGTAAATTTGGTCTACATATAATGTAAGTGAAACAAAGCAAGTAATCGTCACATGTCAGATGGATGGAGAAAAAGAGTGACTGAGATGAACTGACAGAGTTTTGAAGCTGTAGGGGTTCGTGCCACATGGCCACCAGGCGGTCTCTAATCCAATCACTCACACATGATCTGTGCCCTTTCACAGGAAACACTGGGACCCAAGCACTAATTAAAGCAAAATCTGAACACAAGTACTGCAAACAGGATATAAGAGATTTAAAGCAACAGCTGGGCCACTTAGAAGTCTGGAAGACAGAAGCAAAGTAGACACAAAAGCATGATGCATGAGGTTTTCATTTGGAACGATTTTTAGTCACTCTTGTAGCATTTGAATGCAATCAAGATGTTCTATCAGGTTTAGGCATTGTAAACTTTCCCTCGTCCCTTGTTATAACTAAATTACAGATGCAATTACAGATGCATGTCTATTACAATTACAATTACAAATAATTGTAATATTGATTCTGCTACAGTTAATTCTAAGATCTGATCTAAATATTCATAATTAATTATAACCAGTTATAATTACTTATAAATATGATTCCCTTTTGAGCTAATTTGCTAAAACTGCAAAACGGACATTTTAAAAATCCCAAATCCAATACTGTCCAACAAATGCAATGATACTTAATATTCTTTTACTATAGGAGTGCTGGAGAGAGATGAGAGTGGAAGCAGTAGCTCACTGACCAAAGCCAAAGTCCTCTACAGGTCCTGCACTAATGAGAGTGAGTATAAATCAATTGATTGAAGACTTCTGGCAATATAGCTCAGGTTTAATACTATATCTTCATAAATTGTCAGAAAGATGCTGTGACGACAGTCCGTGGAAGCTGTCTTTATCAAATCATTATGCTGGTCTTCAAATGAGCTGCCAAGCATGCAGAGATTCTCAACAAACAAATTCAATTTCAACAACTTCAGTATTCACTGGCTGCTTAAATAACCCTGCATTACTTCAATATTTTCCTGACAGGCCTCATTGAACAGAGAGGTGGGATGCCTCTGCTTACAATGCTGCCAGATGTCTTTGAGTGGCCTATAGCAACAGATGATTGGGACACCAACTACGGTAGGAGAAGATTTCTCCGTAAGTTTTTATGCATGAGCCCAATTACCTCATAGGTACGTTGTATCCCAATTTCTCCTCTCTAATCTCCTCTACAGGAATGAATTGGAGAGCGGAAGATGCCATAGCCAAACTGAATGAGAAATATGGAAAGCAAGTCCTAATTAGCTTTTTTATTGGTACAGATGACAGAGACTCCAATGCGCACATCATTCATGTAGGTGTGCGCAACAACAGACTACCTTTTTTCTCTTTTGCATACAAACACAAATGCATTTTCACTTTAGTTTAAAACACTTCTCCAAAGAAAAAAGGGGTCTTTCAAGCCAAAGACTTAAAATCGCATAATTGCTTTTAAAAAAACAGTATCCTTGTTTATTGTTCTGTTATGTTTTTAATTGGAGTAACTGATACAGTTTTATTGGGGCGGCACTGCATGTGCATGCATTGGGTTTTCTATTAAGAATGAAAGGCTGATTGTCTCTTGGTTTTATCCTCTGTGTCAGTTTGATCAGCCAAGACTTGGCCTCTCCTCAAGAGACTACTATGTGTGCACGGGGCCATATGAGGAGGTAAGAATAGCCTGTTAAACAAAAACAGGTGGATTTTGTCAAACTTATCCTTGTGCTTCTATCTCCCTCTCTCTTTTTCCCCTTCACCTCTCTCCTCCCTGATAAATATACCAGCTTAGACCAGAATGAATTTTCATGCTGGTTCAGGCTGGTCTAACCAGTGGACAAGTAGGGTCTCTAGCTGTCTGTCTCTCTCTTCAACATGTTCTTTCTCACTTTATTTATCCAACAAAAAGCCCTTTTTTTATTAAATTTACAAAATGTAGGAGTTACAGATAATACAACCCATGGCCTTTTTTATATCTGGAATTCTTCCTGCATGAATTGAAATGAGATTGCGGCATCAGTCTCAGAACATGATAAATTTCTCACAGAGTGCACAAATGATTCCTAAACGACTGGAAAGCCAGGATCTGGGTGCTATCGTAAATGAATGAAGAAAATATGCATGCTAACAGGTTTTGCCTCCGGCTTCACATTGGATTTGCCCAGATCACACAAGTTAGAAGTATTTCCTAAAAGATCCAACAGTCTACTCAATTAAAAATAGCTAATCAATTAGCATATCATTTCTTTTGAACAGTCACTCTTGGACTGGAGTGTTCAGACTATCTAGAGTGATCATCAACTGATCGTTTTTCAGGTCAGATGTATTTGTACCTGAATGGGAGACCTCCTGGGAAAACTAGGTTGCTGCTGGAAGAGGTGTTAGTGAGGCCAGCAGGGGGTGCTCACCCTGTGGTCTGTGTGGGTCCTAACGCCCCTGTATAGTGATGGGGACACTATACTGACAAAAAGCACCCTCTTTCGGATGAGACGTTAAACCGAGGTCCTGACTCTCTGTGGTCATTAAAAATCCCAGTATGTCCTTCGAAAAAGAGTAGGGGTGTAACCCCGGCATCCTGGCCAAATTCGCCCACTGGCTTCTGACCATCATGGCCTCCTAACCATCCCCATATCTGCTGATTGGCTTCATCACTCTGTGTCCTCTCCACCCATAAGCTGGTGTGTGGTGGGCGTTCTGGTGCAATATGGCTGCCGTCGCATCATCCAGGTGGATGCTGCACACTGGTGGTGGATGAGGAGATTCCCCCCTTCTATGTAAAGCGCTTTGAGTGCCCAGAAAAGCGCTATATAAATGTAAGGAATTATTATTAATTATTATTATTAGTGCTATTTGCCTTTATTATGTTCCAGGCCTGGTTAATTCAATACAAAAAAAGGCAATAAAGAAAGTTAGAAAGGGACAAACAGATGGAAACACTTGGACCAAGATCTTGTCTTTTATTTCCAGTTTGAAGATGATCAGTGATGATTATGTAACTTTTTGCAGGAAAACAGAGGATGAGAGGAAAGATGGAATTAGCTTGAATAATTACTCACAGAGTGCACAAATGATTCCTAAACGACTGGAAAGCCAGGATCTGGGTGCTATCGTAAATGAATGAAGAAAATATGCACGCTAACAGGTATTGAATTTAGCACTCATGTGTTTTCAATGTGTTTTTTTCTCAGGCCTGTGTGACATATGAGAACTTCATGACTGACTTGGCAAAGCTTATCCGAACTGACCGGGGTCTGGAGGTCAATGACACTAATATCAGGCAAGAGGCTGCCCGGGTGATGATGATGGAAAAGGAAATAGCTAATGTAAGAATGTAAAGCTTCTACAATTAAAACAACATCCACTCTGACAAAATCTACTGGTGTCTTATCAGAACTGAGTCATTGCAGCAATCAACACCTTTCAACCTATTGAGTAACTGCAGCATTTGAATATCACCAGATGTTCAGTAATGTATGTTGCAACTACTTAAAGCAGCACTATGTAACTTTTTCTGTGTTCAAAATTAGCCAAATGTATATAATGAGCGAGTACATCATGAATTCATCTTCCAAATCGCGTTTTTGTCTTATTCCGAATCACTATGGTACACTTATAATAAGTACTTATATTTGGACTATTGTAGCCTGGTCGGGTCGTCATCGCTGCGGAGAAACACATACCTGCGTGAATCGCCATAGACATAAACTTAGAGAAGTAGCTCCGGTTGGAATGTTCTTCCACGGGATGTGTGTTTAGTTCTGTTTATTAACCGCTAGAGCGCCAAAAGTTACATAATGCTGCTTTAATGTTTCTGTTTTAGTGAATATTAAGGTATGTTGTGCAATTTACAGTAACACTTTATAATAAGTATACACTAATAAAGTACTTACAAATCATTTGCACACCATTAGTTTATAGTTAAACCAACATTAATGACATTTTCCATGACCTAATCTAAAAGTGAGAACAATTCACTCATTACTATCAATTAACAATTCCTTTACTTCGAGCTAATTAAACAATATTGTGTTATTTACAGTGATAAATGAACTCACTATTTGTAGTCTATTAATGTATTAGCTTCAGTTTATAAACTATGAATTAACTATAAATTAATAGTTTGTTAACTTATTTATTGTTAGCTTATAATCTATTGGGAGTTACTTGAAACTTTATTGTACATTCATTAGCCAAGAAACAGTATGTTTCTTTGTTTAACCCATATGATGTGTTTGTGCTCCACACTGAAACTATTTGCTAGAGTGGCACTGCTCAACTCTCTGCCATGTTTTCCCTGTTCCTGGTGATTTTTTTTTTTACTTTTATGATTGTGAGGTCATTCCTGTTTAGTTTACACAGTATGGATTACAGGCCTAGTAATTTGTGTTGGAGCTCGAGTCAGACCCACACTGCTTTTGAGACCTTCCTCTTGACACACTAATAATACAGTTACATTCTCATACTCAGTAAAAATCTGCATTTGTGCAATTGGGGTTTGGTTTAGAGGACTGTGCACAGCAAGATAATGTTCTAGATTCTCTAGAGGCAATTTCATTTCAAACATTTCAAAAAGAATACTTACAGTATTAGGGTATTGGGCTGCTGTGCGTATGAAGTGAAGGAACTGAAATAACTGGACAAAAAGCTCTTAAATCTCCTTCTTACATCCTATGAAACACTGTCACCCTTTTTGCAATTTCATGCTCTACTTGTATTAACAGGCGACAGACACACCAGAGGACAGAAACAACCCGGTTCTACTTTACAACAAGATGCCTCTGGAGACCCTGAACAACAACTTCACTCTGGAGTTTGATTCCAGGGTAAACAAAAAACAGCATAACCTCTCATGCAACTGCAATGCTTCACAATACACTTTAATTCCTAACATGTTACCTAAAATATGTAGCCTATGTCACGACACACACATGAGGATAACAGGAACTAAGGAGCGAGGAGACGAGGAATATACGTAAACAGTCTTTAATCCATGAGACACAGGGTACATCAACACTGGAGACAGTAGGAAACACATCCACGTAACGATAAGTATACACTAATAAAGTACTTACAAATCATTTGCACACCATTAGTTTATAGTTAAACCAACATTAATGACATTTTCCATGACCTAATCTAAAAGTGAGAACAATTCACTCATTACTATCAATTAACAATTCCTTTACTTCGAGCTAATTAAACAATATTGTGTTATTTACAGTGATAAATGAACTCACTATTTGTAGTCTATTAATGTATTAGCTTCAGTTTATAAACTATGAATTAACTATAAATTAATAGTTTGTTAACTTATTTATTGTTAGCTTATTTATTGTTACCCAATTTACTTGCAAATTCACTTAAAAAATATATAATATTTTATACTTTATACAGTGGTTGATACTGTTCATTACTAATTTGCATAGCCCATCAACCAAATCACTACATTTAGAGTAATTTAGGTTTAGATTTCCATTTTATTTTATATTTAATTTTCTCTTAATATTTAATCATATGTACAGATGTATTATTTTGAACACATTTATATATATATAATATATAACGTAACGAGTAGACCAGACAAAAGGGAAACTGAACAGGTAGGAACTTAAATACAAGGGTTATTAAAAGAACACAGCTGAACGGAATCATAATTAAACTAAACAAGGACAGGAAAATGACCAAATAAGGAAACACAGAAAGGCACATGAGGAGCAAAACACACATAAAACACGGACCAGAGTCTGACAGCCTATACATTTTTCTTTATTGAACAATATTATTATCTGCAATGAAATTATGGATTTTCATTTTGTTCTGCAATGCTCCTATCCAGGTGTTCAACTGGACACTCTTCACTAATAAAATCATGGACACAGTTGGCTTTCCCATTACAGACAGTGAGGAGGTTATTGTGTATGCCCCAAACTATTTTAAGAGGCTCAACCCTGTCCTTGCCAAGTACACAAAGAGGTAGTTTCACATGCAGTCTTCTGTCTAGTGCTTTAGAATGTGTTATTAATGTAGTTATTGAACACTACCATACTTCTAGTATTATTTTTCTAGTGTACAATATGCATATGGTATTTGCATTTTCTGTATACATGGAATATATGGCCTACCACCTTTTCAAAATGTATAGAATACACCGTGTGAGATGCTGTATCCCAGAATGAAATGCCCTTAACTTAAACACCACTTCTTGAACAAGAAAGAATATAGACCGGGACTTGATTTTGTCCATCATGAGGTTGTTTGCTAATCGCTGCAGTCGTTTCATACAAAACAAAAACAAAAAAAACAAACAAACAAACAATTAGCTTTACTTAATTTAATTGAGGAAAGTTTTTACACGCAATTTCATTTAGTTAATTTGTCACACTTTAATTTAAGGTCCAATTCTAACTATTAACAAACCATTAACTGCGACTTTTGCCTCAATAAACTCCTAATTTGCTGCTTATTAATAGTTAGTAAGGTAGTTGTTAAGTTTAGGTATTGGGATTACGGATGTAGAATATGGTCATGCAGAATATGTGCTTTAAAAGTACCAATAAACAGCCAATATGTTAATAATAGGCATGCTAATAAGCAACTAGTTAATAGTGAGAATTGGTCCCTATACTAACATGTAAACGTTCATTCAAAATAAATCTGTTTACTTGGGTCAACACCGTTTGAATTAATTTGACCTAAACCAACTAGTGTATTATGTTTAACTTATGTAAACTTTCTTATGTAGGACCAAATCTTTATTACTTTACTTAAGTTTAATTAATTTTCTCATGTTTACACAAGCAGTTTTGTTCTTCATTATACAAAATGTATATAATGAACAAATAAGGAAAGACTGGTGTCATTACTGACAATAGCTATTACTCGCTGAGTGCCCACAGCCTGAGCACAGTTGACACTTTTCTGCATAATGGTAAGCACAAAATTCAAAAACTTTAAAGAAAGTCCTATAAATGTCCAACACAACTGAACATTAACTGAACATTAAATACTAACATGTCTTAAAAGGACTTTCTTGAATTCAAAAACATCCTATAAATGTCCAACATAACTGAACATTAAACATGTCTTTCCCTTTACTGAAAAACACATAAAATAACACTTAATTCCTAAATTTACTCTTCTAATGCAGTCCCTTGCAAAACATGCTGAGAACTACAGATCCACTGCCCATTTCACGATTCATGTAGTTTTAACACAAATTAATTAAGTAACCTCCAATGTTAAGTATGAGTAGAGTTAACACAATAAAAGTGTTACAAAATGTTAAAAAATCTTGTTTATTTAGCTCATTTCAATTACACAGAAAAAAAAGTTTTGTGACACGTTGCTTGAGGGGAGGTTTTGAAACTCATTTTGCTATTGGAAAACCCTATTGCCCAGCCTGCGCTGGTACACATCATCAGAGATGTCATTGCATTGCGAGGGGGAGGGGGTATTAATATTTTTGATAAAAGATTATGAGTGCACATTAATTTAAAAAAAGTGCAAATTAAAAATTCCTTGTCATTAACAAACATTATGTCATGTTTAAAAGATCATTACGTAATATATACACTACCTTTCAAAAGATTGATCAAAATACAGTAAGAAAAAATACATTGTGAAATATTATTACAATTTAAAATATGATTTTCTCTTTTAATATACTTTAAAATATAATGTATTCCTGTGGTGACAAAGCTGAATTTTCATTAGCCATTACTACAGCTGTTAAGAAATCATTAATATGTTTGCTTATTATCAATGTTGGAAACAGCTGCTTAATATTTGTTTGGAACCTGTGATACATTATGATGAATAAAAAGTTAAAAATAACAGCATTTATTAAAAATAAAAATATTTTGTAACAATGTAAGCCTTTACTATCACTTTTTATCAATTTAACATATCCTTGCTGAATAAAAGTATTAAATTCTTTCCAAAAACTGATCCCAAACTTCTGAAATTGTTACAAAAGATTCCTACTTTTAATATGTGAGCAACTTGTAGATGATTTTCACTATAATGATGTATTTAAAATAATGTGGCAATATTTTTAAATCCCTTGCCAGACTCATAGGAATCCACAACCTTTTTTTTCTGAAGGCCTTGCAAAAATATTTAAATTGTGGCATGATGACACCACACAACTCAATGGCAAAGGGAACACCAGACACTACATATGACATATGAGAGATTTAAATAAGACATATTCCTCCTGCACTCCCTAAGCAGGTTTTAATCACTGACACCCAGTCTTGACTGGCACCTGAGTCTAAGTGTGATAAATATAAGGATGTACTTTATTTTTCCATGTCACTGATATGTTTTTAAGCTGAATTTAAATTGGGAAAAGTTCTACAAAATGTCAATTTAAAGTGCCATTTGTTAATGTGTATAAATTTCAAAAAGGGTCAAATGTTTGCTTGTCAAAATATGTCAAAAAAGCTGTTTCCATGGAATGTACTTATTTTTTTCTCCACGTGACTGTACATACAGTATAAATCACTCTGTGATTGTATGTGCAGGGACATTCAGAACTACGTTGTATGGCGTTTCGTTATGAATCTGGTGGTTGGTTTGAGTAGGACATACAGGGAGACCAGGAAAGCATTCAGAAAGGTAAGGAGCAAAGAAAACATTCAAACTGTGAATTACAGGCATACTTTTATACACATTTATAATCTTGCTACCACCCCTCTCAGGCTATCTATGGGACCACCTCTGAACCAGCAGTATGGAGACAGTGTGCCATCTATGTGAACAACAACATGGAGAATGCTGTGGGGAGACTGTATGTGGATGAAGCCTTTGCAGGAGATAGCAAAGACATGGTGAGCTGTATGTGTACAGTATATGCCTGTATTGGTCCTATAATGGTTCTTGAAAATGTGCTTGTGTGTGTTTGTACATACTCTTGAGCAGTTGGGGAAAGTTACTTTTAAAAGTAATGCATTACAATATTGCGTTACTCCCTAAAAAAGTAACTAATTACGTTACTTAGTTACTTTTTATGGAAAGTAATGTGTTACGTTACTTTTAAGTTACTTTTTAAATCTGGGCAGGGCTTGCCTGATTGTTTTTAATATAAAAAAGTCCTTTTACAAATGTAAAAGCCCTTTCATAACAAAAGTAGAATGAATACGCCTCGGGCTGAAGGAAATGTAAATTCACGTCTGTACAGTAGAGGGCACAGCTCAAACAAATCACATGAAGAATATGATGCAGGAGAAGAAAGTTCAACGCTATTCAGCAATAACAAAAATAAAACACAAATGTGTAATTTTTGCTTATTAGTATGGTTGAATTGGATCATCAAAGGTCAGTAGCAAAGACATTGGTTAATAAAATGAGATTAAATACATAAATTATATTTGTTTTATTTAACATATTTAATTATTGCTGGTTTGTATAATATTCTGAGCTTGCATGTGACTGTTTTTATTGATTTTGAGGAACACTGAATCTGTTTTTGTGCAGGTGAGATGAGTAAATGCATGTTCACATTTAGTCTAGAACTGCAGTAACATCATGTTCACACAGCGCACACAATGCCTCTGCATTTACTCCCGATTTCTCTCAACATGGCAACACAAGAGCTGTCGGTCAATACATGGGAAACAAAGAAACTGGAGTTACTTATTTGAAAAAGTAACTCAGATATTTCCTTCTAAATTAAAAAGTAATGAGTTACTTTACTAGTTACTTTAAAAAAGTAATCTGATTACGTAACTCGCATTACTTGTAATGCGTTACCCCCAACACTGCTCTTGAGTCCTGTGGGATGATTTGAATTGGATCCATTTTCTCTTATGCATGCAAGAACAGCTGAGCAGTGCACCATTACCACCTGCCATAGAACACACTATCTAACACTCCATTAATCACTGGACTCTCTTGGCCTCAGGCCCAACACATGTACCCGACAGCACAGTGTGTGCGCGGTTGTTTCTTCAAATATGGCCTCTGGAAATAGGAAAATGTAAAAAATTCACACTCACTAATTAAATTTTTCTACTAACATTGTCGAAAAGCAGACATACATGCATACATTTTTACGAAACCCTGACATAATTCCATCGCATCTCGATCTATGTGTGTTTAACGGGTTCTGTGGAAATGACATTTTAAACATTTTAGAATAAAATGGCATACTGTTTTTTTTTTGTTTGTTTTTTTTACAATATTTGTAGCCTAAATACACATTTGTAACCTAAGTAATAGTAAATATGACAACTTGACTGGAAATTATAATCAATATAAATATTCTGCTCACAACTGATATTTATTTTTGCCTCATCTATTGCCTCATATTTTACATATATTTCATCTCATTTGCTCCTCAGTGACTTATCATTGGTAAACAAGTACACTAACATTTGATAAAACTTAAAACTATGGGTCAACCTAGTTAAAAAAAAAAATAGAAATCATTATCAAACAAAATTGAAAAGTTATTTGTTTATTTCACTTTTTGTTTATTTTATCAGCTTTTAAAATATATATGTAGCCAAGGGGAGATAATTAACTAAACTTAATGTTGAGCATAAATTGGGCGTGGGTCCTTTAAGATACTGGGTTTGCAACACTTGCTTTACAGCGCTCCAGCATGTAATACATGTGCGTGAATTTCAGTATGAGCAGAGCAGCAAACGCAAACTAGTGCTCTGGGTTTGGTGCCATTATTCTGAATATTGGCGAGGTAAATGTACATTTTTACAGAAGTGGTGAACGACTTTCATAACATGTGTATGTGAGCATAGTATGTTAATAATAAATGTTTCACGGATCGTTTTTAAGGACATTTATGGATTGCATGTGTGAGGTGGATCGGGTTTGATCACGTTTTGGGACACGTGCAAGGACTGGGTATGTACAATGAATGTTAATGAAGTTTTAATTCTTCTTTAAAGCCCAGTGCATTTGCCTGGTTGTAGTTGAATCTGTTACATTGGAATATGTATGTTAAAAAACAGTTATGAGTGTTCTTAAAACATTTCATACCTTGATAAAATGATTAGAATGTATTGAAAGATTGTTTTTGTACTCAACATGTATTTTCATGAAAACTGTGGGGTTCAAAAGTAGGCTAATGTACTGTTTTCCTTTTATTCAAATATTAGCCTCTACCGTATTTAATTTAATTTAATTTTATTTTATTCCATTTAATTTCATTCTAGTGCAATTCAGAGAGACTGAATCTTCCGATATCTGAACACTGAATTTGTATGGTTGTGACCCTTCTTGTACTGAATTTATCAGATTTTGAAATCAGTGCTTAATCTCTTGTTTTGTCAAATAAGCACAACAGAGACGTAACATTTACATTATTTTATTCATTATTTTTTTATCTGTATTTACTCCCATCGATCGCTGTCCTTCTGAGAGACAGCCGTCAGAATAAAGCCCCTAGAAGATATTTTGTGTATCCTGTGCTGCTTCTTTAGAATCCATAGGCCACATTTTGGTACCAGGAGTGGGGTATCTGACTGTAAGGAGCCTAAAGGTTATTTATTTTTTTATTCATTTTGAAATACGGTAGAGGTGAAGATAGGTGCCAGTGGAAAACGGAGTGGAGGCTAACTTCCTGGGTGCAGTTGTCCAGCGAACAGACGTCGGCCAGCTGGAGGTGACCTGGTGAGGTGACAATACTGCTAGGTGAAGGGAAGAAGAGAGTGCCTTATCCACTGAGGTCTGCAGCGTGCTTTCTGAGGAGACACCTATCAAGTGACTGTCTGAAAGGGAAGACGGAAGTATTCTATGAACAGTTGAGAACATATCCTTTGACTTTAAAACGATTTCGAACTGATTCAGAGACTATTTTTGACCAAAACAACTGTTTTCATTTTGTTAAACTGAAGAAAATTTTATAAAATGTCACAATCAGATGAGGCTCAGGTTTTACAGGGTGATGAGTATGGGGATGAACATGGTGCAAGTAGTAATAGGCATGACATGCACGAAGAAATTCAAGAACTTAATAGAAAGCATGAGGAGACTATGGCAACAATTACTAACTTGAACAGAGAGCCAACCAGGTCATATATTTATGTACCGAGAGAACGTCACATACAACCGTTCAGTGGTGATTTTAACAAAGATGGGAGAGATGTTGACGAGTTTATTGAAGAAGTAGAGAGGGTGATACCTGCTAGAAGTCAGACTACAGAGGACCAGTTAGACTTTGTCCTCTCACTTCTAAAGGGGGCAGCTTTAGAGGAGGTCAGAATGCGAATGGGGAATGATCCAAAACACCCATGTGACATTTTTGAATATCTGAGAGCAGCTTTCAGAGAAAAGCGCAGTGTATCTCAGTTATTGCAAACCTTCTATAGCCGTAAACAAATGGAAGGGGAGGATATTCGTACCTACTCACATGCACTGTCCCAGATTCTGAATTCCATCCAGAAACAATCACCAAATGCAATGGCAAATGAGAGTATGGCCATTCGAGACCAATTCATTGAGGGCATTAGAGACGCTAGCCTTAGGAGAGACCTTCGGAAGCTGGTTAGAGACAAGCCAGAGTCAACACTTATTGAAGTGCGAGATGAAGCTCTCATGTGGTCTTTAGAAGATCACAAGCCTCGTGTCCCAAAAGTAATCAGCAATCGAAGTGTTGTGTCTGAGACAGTTGAAGCCCAGTGTGCTGCTGTTGCACCTGAAACAAAAACAGTTAGTCTTGAAGAAGTTTTGAAAATCGTAGCAGAACAAGGAAGGGCTATAGGAGAGCTAACTCAAGCTGTGGAGAAACTCACCACACAGTGCATCAAGTCAGAGCCTGTAACCCAGCGCAACCCAAAGGTACAGCCAAGGTTTACAGATGATGGGCAGCCAATTTGTTTCCGGTGTAATGGTGTGGGACACATTGCTAAGAGGTGCGTGAGAAGAAACAAACAGGCTGCTACCAAGCAAGCTACTGGCTCTGGACCCCAGGGAAACGCCCACCCTTGGTTGCTGTGAGCCAGGCAATGCGAGGGCAGTCGATTGGCTCAACTAGTGTGGATACTAGTCGTGATAGACTACTAGAACGTGCTGTGGGAAAATGTCCTGTTGCTAATCTCAAAATAAATGGGGTGAGTGCCGCTTGTCTGCTGGATACAGGGAGCCAAGTCAGCACTATTTCTGAGAGGTTCTTCAGGGAACACCTGTTTGGTGAGGATGAAGATATGCTCTCAACAGCCGGCTGGCTGAAGATAACTGCTGCCAGTGGTTTGGACATACCTTATCTCGGTTACCTTGAGTTGAAAGTTGACACCATGGTTGTTGCCCTTCCTGAATGCGGTTTCCTCGTAGTCAGAGACACACTGAACTCCCCTCTTGTACCAGCGCTAATTGGCATGAACATTATCAGCAGATGCAGACAACTAGTACATGCAGAGTTTGACACCACCCTTGGTGGGAAATTGCAGTCTAATTGGAGGGAGGTATTTCAACAACTGCACAATGCCAGTAGCCAAGAGAAGAGGACAGCCGTTCGTTTAGCTGGAAAAGACATGGTACACATACCTGCTTCCTCAGTTGCGACGGTGATGGCTAAAAGCACAAAACATATGTCACGTGATGGCTCATCTGACTACCTGCTAGAGCCCTTGAATGTACCGTTACCAGGTGGATTGATTGTTGTTCCCTGTCTGGTAGCCGCGGGGAAACCGTTGTTTCCCGTGCAGGTGGTGAATCTTTCCCCAGAAGACATCTGGTTGCGGGCCCGCACCAGGCTTGGGACTGTAACTCACGTTGAGAGTTTGAAATTAAATGAGACATGTGAGGTTAAGTTCCAGCGTAGCTGATATTGAGGAAATCACTGTTAACACCAAAAGCGATCAGGTATTGGAGAACAGCTCGAAGGAGTTCCTCAGCAAGCTCCATATCGGTGGTACCCTTGAGCAGCAAGCAGAGCTGAGTGAGCTGTTAATGCAGTTTTCTGATGTGTTCGCTTTCGAGGATGAAGACATTGGTTTCACCGATAAGGTGCAACATGAGATCCATGTAACTGATGATGTCCCAGTGACACAGCCTTACAGGCGTATCCCACCCACTCAGTACAAGGAAGTTAGTCATGAGCGTGACAGACATAAGACGGCCTTTACAACTCCTTTTGGGATTTGAGTACTGCCGAATGCCTTTTGGGGTTTGTAATGGGCCATCAACGTTTCAACGTCTTATGCAGACTACAATGGGTGATCTAATTTTTCAAATCATGCTAGTGTATCTTGATGACATACTGGTGTACGCACTGTTGTGCTGTAAGGAATTTAACTAATTAATTCTTATAAGGGAATTAATTATTATGAATTAATTCAGGGTTTGAAAGGACTCGAATCTGAAAATTCGAGGTCCACCTGACACTACCGCCAAAATCTTGTTAAGGGAATGGTTCATGAAATACGGCGTACCTGAAAGATTGCATTCTGACCAGGGAAGAAATTTTGAGAGTGAAGTCGTTGCTGAGCTGTGCAAAATGTATGGGGTAAAGAAAACCCGCACTACACCCTACCGGCCTCAGGGTAACGCTCAGTGTGAGCGCTTTAATCGAACGCTCCATGATCTGCTGCGCACACTTCCCCCTGAAAAGAAGAGGCGGTGGCCGGAACACCTAGTGGAGTTGGTTTATGCCTACAATGTCACGCCACATGCGACCACGGGATACTCACCATACTTCTTACTGTTTGGAGTCCATCCACACCTTCAAGTTGATGCCCTGCTGGGTCACAAGCAACCTGTAGACAGAAAGCAAGACTGGTTAGTGGTTCATCAGGAGAGATTGAGAGAGGTTCACGAACAGGCAAGAAAATATGCTGAACACAAGGCTGCTGAGAGGTTGGCCCCTTTGAATGACAGGGTTTATTGTCCCATTATCAATGTTGATCAACAAGTGTATCTGCGTCACCGACCTTTGGGTAGGAACAAGATACAGGATTCATGGGGTCCTACGGTATACAAAGTTCTAGATGTGCAAGGTACTACATATACCGTTGAGCCCCTTGAGGGTGGTCCTATCAAAAGACTTCATCGAGCTGACTTGCGACCCTGTGTCACTTCTGCTTCTGAGCCAGAATCCACTGAGAACCATCTTCCTAAAACACAACAAGAGAGAATAGCAGAGTCCGAGCAAGTTGAAGTTCAGTCTAATCCTGATTTTGTTGTGCTAGAAGAAGTTACCTACCCTAGTCTGCAAGAGACAAAGGAGATTGGAAGCTCTTTGGAAGAAGGTGAAGTGCTTGCAGATCAGCCCGAATTGATTCTAGAGGATACTGAACCACGGGATACTGTACCCGAGCAATTTATGCTTGACTCCAGTGCTGATCTCAGAGTGGAAGAACCCATGTCGAAGAAGCCTGTACCAACCCCTAGGAGAACAAAAAGAGCAAATGCGGGTGTGCACTCAAACCCTTTCAATGAACCTAGGTCTGCATGTAATGCAGTCTCACTCAGTCCTGAAGTCTTTTCACAAGTGTTGACAAGCTTGGGGAGTGTGTTCTTTAGGGAGGCCGTTAAAGAAGTAAAAAAATATGTATTAGATCATTGAGGACAAGACATTTAGCAGGGGAGAATGTAGCCAAGTGGAGATAATTAACAAAACTTAATGTTGAGCATAAATTGGGCGTGGGTCCTTTAAGATACTGGGTTTGCAACACTTGCTTTACAGCGCTCCAGCATGTAATACATGTGCGTGGATTTCAGTTTGTGTTTACTTGTCCATGATCAGGTGACCCCTGCAAGGCCCACCCACAAATCATTCCTCACATGAATGTCCTGCCAGTGGGTTTGAGGTCACCAGGATAATGTTACAGATATGCACACAAAGTCATATGCCAATAATTAGTCTTATCCAACACGGTCTATCTGTCCAGGAGTCTATCAAAAAGTAATGAGAACATTCAGTGAAGTGGTCAGTGGTCTCAGTCTGCCAGTTTTATAAATGAGAGAACAAGATGTCTTGTAAGTTCCAGTTAAAACAAATCCATCATGCAGTGTGTGAAAATACATTACAGATAGCTGATTCTTTATCCAACTTTCCATAACTTTATCGTTGTCAAACATAAACAAAATAGATAAAGTTTTGGTATTTATGCACAGGTCATTGGTTTTAAATGGGTGATAAAGAGCACAAAATGGTCCTTTTTCTTTTCTTTCTTTCTTTTTTTAGAAAAGTTAAGATATATTTGCTTCCCCACCGCTCCCACGAAGG
>NW_015554130.1:298963-308657 GCF_001515605.1 Sinocyclocheilus anshuiensis
ACTAAAGTTTGTTGTGGATCTTGGCCTGCATACTAGCTGCATTTCTAAACCGCATTGAAACTTGGTCTTGTACAAAATTCCTTGAAAGCCTATGTGTTTAATGTATACATGAAAAGTGGTTTACTTCATTTGCAATTTATTATTGTATTACAGACATGGCTCATTTCTTTTAGACTTGCTGAATAATGACAACCTACTAAACAATTCCCAACCAGAATGTGAATGGAATTTCTGTGTCTCATGATGTCCTTCTCTTTGATTTTCTCAGATGGATGAGATGATCACTAACATCAGAGAGGTATTTGTGAGTAATCTGGATGATCTAGCCTGGATGGATGCTGAAACTAAGAAAGCTGCAGAGGAGAAGGTGAGGCATATTTTTAATTCTATGTTTCAAGTTTAAGGTTAATGATACTGTGCAATCACTGCTGATCAAAAGATGCCAAAACATGACAAAAAGTATCCTTGAAACCTCATTCCATAGAAATATTGATCTTGACTAAAGAAAGAGTTTGCTTATAATTGACTTTTCGCTGTACTAAAGACACATGTTAAAAATACTATATCTTTACTCTTCTTCACTACAGGCACGAGCAATCAGAGAAAGAATTGGTTTCTCAGAAAATATCATGAACAACACATACCTGGACCAGGAATACGAAGATGTGAGTGCTTACAAGATGAAGGGTGAAGTGAGGAGTCAGGAGGAGTTCAAAAAGATCAAGTTAATTTAAATAATTGAAAACTAATCTGTTGTGCAACTCTTCTATTTTCCTATTAGTTAAGCTATAATGCAGAAGAATACTTTGAGAACATCCTAAAGAACTTGGAGTTTGGCCAGAAGAAACGCTTAAAAAAACTGAGAGTCAAAGTGAACAAAGAAGAGTAAGAACTCATTCGACATATGAATGGATAACTATGCTCTAAAATAGAGTTTCCATTTTCCCAGCTTAGTAACTGTCATAAAACCCTTACTAATTAAGAGATCTCATTAAATATTAAAGTGATATGCATCTTTAATTTAAGGTGGATCACAGGAGCTGCTGTGGTCAATGCATTCTACTCATCTAGCAGAAACCAAATAGGTATTTGAATCGCATTTATACAATGTAGCATAGTAACTACAAAAAACAAATCTGCTTTGTCTGATCAATTAAGAATTCACTTGAATGATCTGCTTTCTCTTAGTATTCCCTGCAGGTATTCTTCAGCCACCGTTCTTTGGTAAAGGTCAGCCCTGGTCTCTGAACTATGGTGCCATTGGGATGGTCATTGGGCATGAGATCACTCACGGCTTTGATGACAATGGTATCACACTAGAAACAGATCTCCCTCCCTTACATAGTTTGTCACGTAACAGTGTTGTAAGGGTTCATTTTCCTACATTTCTTTCCATGTTCAGGACGTAATTTTGATAAAGATGGTGACCTCAAAGACTGGTGGACTCCATCTTCAACTCAGAAATTCCATGAGCTTTCCAAATGCATTGTGGACCAGTATGGAAGCTACTCTTGGGATTTGGCGAATGGACAAAATGTATTCAATAACATTTTTTTATTACAAATATAAAGGTTATGTAGTACATGATGTCCATTCAAATAAAGCTTACCATCTTAAACCAATTAGCAAACATTGTTTAACATAAAATAATACAGTTCTATCTACCCTACTGTGCTAGGCTGTTTACCATATGTGGCACATTAGACTTTCATTCATTGGTTCCTCTTAGCTATCTGTGAGTTTCTGACAGCAGTAATTTGGACCTTATTAGTCCTACAAATAGTTTTCCTGGAACTAGAATAAACTGTGATTTTCTAGAGATGTAGAAAGACATCTAAATTACTGTCTTATTTTCCATCCCCTTTCTTCTTTTTTTCTCTCTTCTGTCCTTTGTGTGAACAGCTAAATGGGAATAATACCCTTGGGGAGAATATTGCTGACAACGGGGGCATTCGCCAGTCTTATCAAGTAAAGAGAGGGCATCTTAGCCTTCACTGCAGCTCTTTTGACATCCTTCTTTACTGCTAGAAGAATTGGTTTAGTTTAATATACTTTCTCAGTTCCAAAAGGGGCCAAAATTTCAAATCATTTTGAAATATGAATCTAATTCAAATCTGTGCAGTCAAAAAGAGTTAGTTTGAAGGTTAAAAGAAAACGTGACGATAGATACTCATATGATGAGCAGAGAAGGCAGCTCAGTTTGTTCTGCCGTGGATGGACTTCTGTCAGACTGTGATGACAGTGGGAATTGGCTTAATAGTTTAGATTCTTAGAAAAGCCAAACGGGGAGAAAATGGCTCATGGACTACAGTTCAGTTTGTTTAATACTAGGCCTCACTGAACCATCAAATATAGTCAACAGAAATATAAGATATCACAAATCTGTCACTTATTCACATTCAGAAAGCCTTCAGGAGGCATTTGGCTGTGAGATAAATCTTCATGTCTGATGTTAATTATTATTTAGCAATTTGAGAGACAAGAGTTTGTTTTCAGTAACTGCTTCCCAAGGTTCATCAGAATCACTGTGCTTACTTTTTCAGGCCTACCAGAACTATGGAAAAAAACATGGGAAAGAAGCTCCTCTGCCTGGAATTGACCTCAATCACGAGCAACTCTTTTTCCTTAACTTTGCACAGGTGAAACACTTAATTATAACTAAGAACTTGCAGAAATATTCCAGGTTCAGTACAAGGTAAGATCAATTGACAGCACCTGTGGCATAATGTTGATTACCACAGAAATTATTTTAATGTTGAATATAATGTTAAGTTATATTAAATTTTGCAACTTCATTTTCATTACAACATATAGGGGCCAGATTTACTAACAGTTTGCACCACCGCAAACCCTCTGGGCCTTAAAAACTCTAGTTTGCCCTGTTTGATCAACCTGGCCCATAATGCAAATAAACCCTTAAACAACAGCTCAAATACATGACAGTTTTAACAGAATAATTAATCCAGGTGCTTTTATAAAATTATAAGCTTCACATTTCCTTTTTCTTTTTTGTGAAAATCAACATTATGCCACAAATGCAATACAACTAAGCTTACCTTCTATTGAACTTCCACATATGACCAGTTTGATGAATACAAATAGGAATGCTTTAAGTTTTTTGAACATCCATTTTTTTTTTTTTTTTACAAGATTTGGTGTGGAACACACAGACCAGAGCATGCTGTCAACTCCATCAAAACTGATGTCCACAGTCCAGGGAAGTTTAGGTATGTTAACCGTCTTTCACTGAAAATTATGCACTTCTGTTTTATGCCTTCACACTGTCACAATCATGTCAGAATGTGTTGGTAATCACTACTTTGCCATTTCTCTTTGTACAGAGTTCTTGGGTCATTACAGAACTTCCCAGAGTTCGCTAAAGCCTTCCAGTGCCAGAAAAACACCAACATGGTGCCTGAGAAGATTTGCAGAGTGTGGTGATAGCTCAAAGAACAGAAGACCGGGGTTATATTGAGGGCCTGTGGTCTGTATACCCTCTCACCTCTCTGCTGACTCTTAGACCACTGTGGCAGATTCTGATAAATGTTCTCAACGATGTAAGTTATGGCCACTAAGCTCAACTCCACCAGAGCACCTGAGCCATATACAGAGAGGGAGAGCCGACTCAATACACTCTTACAAGCACCGGCCAACTTATTTGATTACAGTTTGTGAGATCATTACTTAATTCATGGCTCTTACTGTTTTATACACTATGTAAAGTAAGTCTGAAGTATAAAGTAAAAAAACAAAACAACAAAAAAACAAAAACAAATCTAAAGTAAAGATTATGTAGAGATACTGTCAAAAATGATCACATAATGTTAATCAAGTAAACTGAATTTGAGAGATCAGTAGCATTATGTATATACATATTTATCACAATACTAGTATACATCCACTGCTTATAGTGGTCAACTTGATTAGATTCAGTAAGTAACTAAAGCAACCCAAACATGCCAAGAATATGATGTATAGTACCATGGGAGTTAATAGATATTTAAGTGATTTCCAAGACAATTGTTCAACTCTGTATTCATTTATCTGAATAACAAATTTTCTCATTTGTACACAGCACATTGTAATTTAAAATATGTAGATTAATTTGTAATTTGTTTCATTTAATTAATTTTCCTTAGAAAATTTGCTTATTATAATACAAGATTAACTGGGACATTTTCTGTAAATCAGACACTGAATGTTTCTTTTGAAAATCCCAAACATGACAAGACGGATAGACGTATTAAAATGCAAAGGTGTCTGCTTACATTATTTGAATGTGTTTGGTGTGTGTTTGTGTTTTTTTTTTTCTTCTTTCAATGTGCTGGCCTTGATATTTGCTTGTATGAATGAGTGTGCATGTGACAAATAATATCATTCTGTCAAGCGTCATTGAATTAAAGCCTTAAAATGTTTTTAATTCTATTGTTTTCAACATTTGTCAATGTTTTCATATGATGTAGAGGACTAAATTAATCATACTGAGATCAGACAGTATGCAGACAGTATGTTTATGCCAAAGATTTTTTACACATATCCTTACTTTTTTTTTTTTTTTAAGAAAAAAAAAATCAATATATATTTTATATAATTGTTTCTGAAATGTTGGTCCCAACATATCTATTACATCTTCATTAGCAATGACACAAACTGCCAAATTAATGTTTTTTTTTTCTTTTTTACATTTTTGAAAATGCAGACACTTGTATTTGTGATATTGTTAGTTATCAGGTATAGTAACTGTACATTACATTAGCAGTACAAGATCGTTTAAAAACAAAAGGTTCAAAGGAATTTTGCATGAAAGCTCCTCTGTGCTGTGTCAACAAAAACATAAAAATGCTGTTGTTTTTTTTTTTCTTTACCTTTTTGTTCTATTCTTTCTATTTGATCCCAGGGGGTCTTTCTTCTCAGTATTATTTGATATTTTACATCTTTGCACATAGTTTTTTCCGTCTCATAAAATACAGTTCACCAAAATCCATCTCAACCACTCCACAGACCAATATACCTCAGATGCTTGTATTTAGATACTTTGTAATAAGCATATTCAGAAGAGAATTGTGTTTTATTAATAAATTGTTAATGTAAAATTTCTTTGTTGTGCATTTTGTTTTCTCAAGGTCTCTGCTTTGATGGAAAGTGTTGAACAAGGAACAAAAACAGGCCTCACAAACCTCTGTGGCATTTTCTTTGGCAGGCAAACAAGCCCTGGGAGACTGTAATGCAGAATATCAGCAGCCCAATGAAAAGAAACAGTTATTTTTCCGTATGTAATGCCATTACACTGCACTGAGTCAGATTTGGTTGGGGTACTTGCTCCCACGTGGGGACTTGCAAAAGTAGAAGTGTACAGCCCTTTGCAGTGTGTGCTCACAAATCTTCTGACCCTTGTAAAGCTTCACCACATATTTGCTGCTCTTCACTTCATCATATTAGTCCTGTAGGTCTGTCCACTGTCTTTACTGCCTCTTTGCAGATAAGTTAAATATACCTCATGCTGCCACCCACCTGATTAAAAACAGATTTGTTGGCTGACTGGTGACAGGTTACAGTGAGGGCTGAAACTGAACTGCAGGTCTACCATACCCTCTTCACTCTGCTGCATATCACCCTTCAACTTGGTGTGTTTGATGTTGACACACAATGCATCTATTTATTTATTTTTATCATAAGGACTTTTACATTACATTTTACAGTACATTGACTCTCACTGTTTTCAGAGCCAGTGACATTTTCTATAACCCTAAACGTAACCCTCACACAAATCTTTCTGCCTTCAAATTTTAATTAAAACACTGAATGTTTATTAACCAGTTTTCCATGGGGACCATTTTCTGTTTCCGACAATGCAGACAAAACATGACCACCACATTTTCTGAAACACATCAAAAAAACAAAAACAAAAAACAATTATGAGATTATTTAGAATCAAACAAATGCTTGAGTTGAACAATTCCACTTCTGCTCTGCCATATTAACTCCACCACGTGTTCCCCATAGCGTCAGCTCCTGACACAGCATTGAAATTCCCACCAAAGGGAGCAACTACTGTGTGCTGTTAAAATGTAAGTTACTCAACATTAACCTCTTGTTGAACAGTTCTTCACAAGCCATTGGCAGTATGTGAGGGAATTTTTAAAGAAGAATGATGTGTAAATTTATACTGAGCTAATAATGGATTGCATCAGGTTTTATTTTTATATATTTGAAGCTAATTGATTAATGCTCCCATACACAGGTGACACAGTACAGATATCTCAACATTCTTTATAGGCCTATAATGACGCATGATAAACTCTCTGATCACCAACACGATACTTCAATATAACAAATCACTGCACCATATACAGACTGTTTACATGGATGTACTGCCCCATTCCACATAACATCTACTCATGTTAAATGTATTTGACCCAGTCTGAATTTTGTATGCCTTATATTGCATTTTGGATAGAGGCAAATGACGTTATGTCACTTGAATAATCTGATAAAGGATAAAATAATAGTTTATAAGGTGTGAGAGGGGAGGCATAGGTAAATGAGTAAACAGTGTTTCAAGTATGTGTATCACAGAGAAAGGGGTGCCAGTGTGACCTTTCCCAACCAGAGATGAGTGGCCATTTCTAATATGCATTCTGTAGTTCCAAACACACATTACTCAGAAGAAGAGGAGTGGTCAGAAAAACACAGACACCTTTTGAAACACAGCTTATAACAGTACACCTGTCACGTGTCCTTTGCACCCATTGCTAATCTCTTCAATACTGTGGGTTGTTATCTAATGGCATGACCCCTGACTGACCGTTATGGTGTGTGAGGACCGTGGCATGTGGTGACATTAGTTCATGGAGTATCTGGAATGCATTGTACAGCTGTCACTGCTCATGGAGTTTTATGATTCATACCAATCCATCAAGCACTAATTTACAATGGGTATGATTACATAAATATTCTCTCTCTCTTAATGATCCAATGCAATACATACACAATTTAAATGTTTTAGGAACCAGTATTTAATGTGAATGTGAAATCATTTGGCCCGTGTGTTTAAAGGAGAGACCAACAAATTCAAATCATTAATCTTCTTAAAATTAACATGCTTTGGTTGCTGTTGTTGTTGCATATGCAACTTAATTGTCAGTCCTGTTCATTAAACAAAAAAACAAAAACAAAAAAACAAAACAAAAAAAATTGTGGGCAAACATTTTGTAAGGTGTCTGTGTCTGGAGCAGGGGTGTAGATTGCGGGGGCGACAGGGGCTACTGTTAAATGAAATTTACTCCCTTGGTCTGGAGATAAACATTCTGGTCTGTGAAGAGTAGCCAGTCATTTAGCAACAAACAAACCACAAGACTGAGCTCCTTAACTTAGAAAAGAAGACAAATAGCTCTTCTACATTAATTGCCAGTTATAAGCAACAACAACATATACAACAGCCACCCTATTATCTTAACAACATTAAATATTAATATAATATAATATAATATAATGTAATGTAATGTAATGTAATGTAATGTAATGTAATGTAATATAATATAATATAATATAATATAATATAATATAATATAATATTTTCTCTCTCCACAGTTAAATATCTGCTTTAGGTTCTGGTTTACTCAGCAGTCCTTTATTAATTTAGTAATGATAATATTGTTACCTATTTTTGGTTGACAATTTTGCTTTGTGCTTTTTGCTTGTGCTTTGTTTATAAATCTCTTTGCATTAAATGTAAATACACTAGCTGAATACACAACACAGGATGATGCAACGACATCTTGTGGCTGTATAAGATATTGCAGATCATGATAGAATTTTATAAATGTGCACTTCACTAAATTAATGCCTGACAAACTTTTAATCTAACATCAGACGTGCAATTTTGTCAGCAACGAGATATATTAAAATTTCTAACAGAAATTGGTATACCTCCATGTGGATAAAATATCTTCAAATATCTTCATTGTAATAACCTCCACATTTTTATGACTTTACTTTTTTGTGTTTTTAAATAAAAAAAATAAACAAATAAATAAAACAAATAAATTCAAGTTAAATAATTTTGATATATGTATGTCTTATTCCAGTGAAAGTAATAACAATAATTTCACTCTACTTGTACAGCTTTTTATTATTTTGGGAAAATTTCACATACATAAGAAGAAATGGGCAGGATTCAAGCCAAATTCAATTCATTTTCTTCAGGAGACTATAGGATACTGCACCAGTTTGGAGAACATTGTTAATAAAAAATAAATGAAAAATAAATGAATGGTTTGTACACTCTGGCATGTTTTTATCTACATTTTTGTAAACTGTTGTATGTTTTGTTCTGGTCGATAAAAAAGACACTCAGTCGTCGTTTACGGATACCGAATGTATGAGAAGTGCCGTAAGATGAATCAAACCTATCGCAAAAAGTTATGACTTCTCTTAAAAAGCGGCATTTTTTTCAGTGTAAACTCTAAAAATAGTTCAATACAAAAGTATTGTTTAGTGTACAACATGTTGAAGATTAGCCGATAGGCTGTCGATTAATTAAATGATAAGCTGTTTCCTCTAAAAAGCTGTTTATTCAGCGTAGTGAAGCCTCTCCTCCACTGACATCCATTTAAAAAAAAAAAGTAAAAAAAAAAAGCGGTCTCTGGTCTCCTTTCCCACGTAGGCTACTGCCAAAACGGAAGCGTACGCTTTTTTGGCTAAAGGTTGCAGGCTTGCCTTCTAGTGGATTTGCTTATTATTTTTGAGGGGGCTTCGTCATGCTTGTCATGTGACACAAGCAACCACTGTAACTTGCAGGCTTATTGGTTTTATTTAATTTTTCCTTTTTTATTTCAAATATTTCCAAACGTGTTAACTATATCGCGAAATATCTCGATTCTCAAATATTCTCAAAAGTAAATGCATTTTGCACCATTATAGATCATGTTAGTTTATCTATGTCGGGCGATGGGCAAAGTAGCCTGTAATGTTAGTGTAATCTAGGCTATTAACTACGCATTACATTAATGCGTAGTTACATAAATCACTATTAATTACACTACATTACACTTACATTTAGTCATTTAGCAGACGCTTTTATCCAAAGCGACTTACAAATGAGGACAATAGAAGCAATCAAAACTAACAAAAGAGCAACAATATATAAGTGCAAATGACAAGTCTCGGTTGACCTAATGCAGTACACCTAGCAAGTTTTTTTTTTTTAAGATTATATATATATATATATATATATATATATTCTTATATGTCTTGTTACTTAAGTACCAGATATAGGTGTCATGTTATAAAATATTAATACGAGTGACTTTATTTAACTTGAATTTAATAAAAACAGTTACTAATTATAACACTTTCATTGTACAGAAAGAGAGCAAAGAACATTTACATTATCAAAGAACATTATCATTGACTTATTCAGTCTAGCCAGAGTTCAAGAACTCTTAAAAAACGCCCATTATAATCACTGAATCAGTTTACACTGTGAAATTAATATCTTACTTACATGGCACGCACATCTGCACTTGTTGTTTCTGATGAGAAAATTTGCCAGAGCGCAGAATTCAGTCAACGAGCGCGCGAGGTAAGTGATTTTTCAAAAACGCTTTAGAAAACTTATTCGGGATGACTAGCAAAACAAACTTGTAGCCAATCAGCAGTAAGGGGCGTGTCTACTTATGATGTGGAGGAGAAA
>NW_015554130.1:308724-315358 GCF_001515605.1 Sinocyclocheilus anshuiensis
AACTTGTAGCCAATCAGCAATAAGGGGCGTGTCTACTCGTGATGTGGAGGAGAGAGCTTTCAGTGCATAGGACGGACATTAGCTGAGCCGAGCGACAGAAAGATAGAGATGGCGGATAAAAAACAAAAGAGGAAAACGTCTGCGGAACAAAAGAAGGCTTAAGGCAATAAGGCAAGAAGTAGGACCCGTGTAAATATCGGATCAAATTTCCAGCGCTGGATAGAACTCAAGGAGCGGAAGGCCTGCGATCGGATGCCGATTTTGCTTTGTTTCTTCTTGATAGGTGAGTAACACCGTGTCCGCGCCACAACAGCTAAAGTCTGTCTAGTACACTGGACGTGACAAAGCGACCGTTGAAAATCATTTGAAATTTGTGTCAATACGTCATGAATAGAATGCAGCAGCAGCAGGGGATTTGTCGTGTCGCCACTCGCGTCAGGTGTAGACACGGTGTAACATTGGTTTTACTTTGTTTCACTAAACTAATCGTTGCCTGGGTTGTGTATGTATGTGTGGGACGGAGCTATCAAAATAGGGGCGATACCCTTTTGGGGTAGGGGCGTGTTTGTTTTGGTGATTTCAAATGTCAACATTGGCTACCAGAAATCACTTACCTATATATATATATATCTATGGTGTAGACAGCATCACTGATTATAATGAGTTCCATAGTATTTTGTTGCGCTGCGCCACTCACGTCCGGTGTAGACACGGTGTAACATTGGTTTTGCTTTGTTTCTAATCGTTGCCTGGGTTGCGTACATATGTGTGGGGCAGAGCAATCAAAATAGGGGCGAGACCCTTTTGGGGTAGGGGCGTGTTTGTTTTGGTGATTTCAAATGTCAGTATTGGCTACCAGAAATCGCTTTGATGAGTCACTATGTTAGCAATAATAACGTTATTACCAATTTACCTGCTTGGCGAAAAGGGTTGCCAGGTCTTTTTTTTTTTTTTTTTTACAACAAAACCCTCCCAATTGCTACCCAAAACTAGCCCAAACTAACTGCGTTTCGAGGGGTCCCCCGGTAAAAATCATGTTCTGGGGGCTAAAATACACGTTATTGGGGTCACTTCAACCTGCGGACATGAAAAACAACCCGCGGCAACAGTGATAAAGTAGCCCAATTCCACGGAAAAACCGCTGACTTGGCAACACTGTGACGGATACAACGGTCACGAGCGCTGTCGCAGCACGACCACAACAGCTTGACGTTGTCTAATTTGGCACGTTCTCCCTGCTGCACTAATGGTAGTAAGGCTTTCCTCTGTGTATACATATCATACAAAGTACAAGTACAATTTTAGCTGTATTATTTGTGTCCCTTTCAAAAATCGCTCTTGAGAAATTTTATGTATATTGTCTCCCCCAACTGTTAGACGAAATTTACGCCCCTTCATGTGCCCCCTCGATATGAAAGGGCATGATGCCTCTGCCTCAGGGTCATTATGTTTCTAGATGCATACAACATCTCAGATCATATAATCCATAAAAATGCAGGATCAGATTGACATTAATTTGATCAGTTGGCAGATGTGAAATATGTTTTGACTTGTAGGTCTGTAAGACATTTTGAGTTGTTTTTGGAAGCCAGATATACTTTTACTAGATAAAACACTGTTGTATTTTATGAGGTTGCATGACAACAAAATAATTAAAGCACTAATTAAACACAGCTTGGCTGCTGGGCACCAAATCAGAGCCAGCAAGGATATTCAAATATCAGTCTGTGTGTTGAGTTTATTGGAAAATATTCATGTCTCATAGGAACAGATGTATGCGTCTGGGTTTCTCATGCAGAAACGTGGCTGTTTCACTCGGATAAACGTCACAAGGAAGAAAAGATGATTGCAACTTCAGTTCCATGCCAACTTTAAGTTCTTTCTGCAAGGATTGCGAAATGACAGCATAGTCTTAATAAGTAATTAAATTTTATAACTTATGCTGGACTGCAGAATAGGAGAATTTATTCACACTGTTGGAAGTCCAAATACTTAAACAAGTTGGATTAAAAACAAAAACAAAAACTGCTTCACTGTTTCATATACTTAAGCATGCATTATTGTGAATAGAGTCCTTGATGTAACATTTGGAACCGGCCTTTCAGAATGCAACTCAAAACTCAGATGTTTACAGAACAAAATGTTCAAATAACCCACTGGTCCCATGTGTCACCATAGCAACAGCATCCCTCTCAACACCTGATGTTTAGTATGTGTCTCTGGACCTCTGCACTCCCCCAAGCAGGGCCGTAGCTGGGGTTTGCGGGGCCCCAGTGCAGGTACCAGTGGGCCCTGTTTGAAATTGTTTAATTTGTATGTTCGTTCTATTTATTTATTTGTGCTATCTACACAATGTTTTTTTCAAGTTTGTAGGTGTCCAGGTACAGAAACCAAATAATCAAATGTAAAATAGCACTGCATAGTCTTCACTGTAAAAATTAAATATACAGTCAAAACTTAAATTTATTCAGACACCTTCAACATTTCTCACATTATCACAGTTTATTTGCTATAGTTTAGAAAATGGTAATAACATATAACAAGAACTCAGAGTTAAACTGTGTCAGAACAAATTCATCTTGATAATGTCAGATAACTTTGATAGAAAGGTATGTAATGGATTACAATCAACCAAAAATTCAGACAACTGTTAGTATGACAATATTTACACAATTATCAATAATTTGTTGACCAATTACCAAGCAATGCTTAATTTTGTTCAGTCCGTGGTGTAAAAAGTTCGCATTAGCAATTAAAGAAAAAACACAAAAACACTTAAGCAAAACATGGTCAGGTCTGTGGTCATGGTAAGTGTCTGAATAATTTTTGGTCCCAAATTCTTTTAATCAATTTTACTGGTAGTCCACTGTATGAAGATTTTTTGGGTATAATATGTCACAGTTTACTTTATTTTGCTATACATACTTACATGAACTATAATGTCCTGCACCCACTAGTAAAACAATATCAAAAATTATATCTGGTCTCTGAATAATTTTTGGTTTTTGACCAATTACCAAGCAATGCTTAATTTTGTTCAGTCCGTGGTGTAAAAAGTTCGCATTAGCAATTAAAGAAAAAACACAAAAACACTTAAGCAAAACATGGTCAGGTCTGTGGTCATGGTAAGTGTCTGAATAATTTTTGGTCCCAAATTCTTTTAATCAATTTTACTGGTAGTCCACTGTATGAAGATTTTTTGGGTATAATATGTCACAGTTTACTTTATTTTGCTATACATACTTACATGAACTATAATGTCCTGCACCCACTAGTAAAACAATATCAAAAATTATATCTGGTGTCTGAATAATTTTTGGTTTGACTGTGGATTAATTCTTGTTAAAACTACAAAGTAATTCAGTAAAGAGCAGTGAGTGATATTCTTTCTTTCATTTTCTTGGATTAACATTATGGACACCGACAGCAGCTAGTAAATTAGGTGCGGTCACTTTAAGAGACAATGCATCCATTATAATGATACACATCCGATTTCTTTCTCAAACTGTTTATTTTCACTTAAGACATAACCGACAGTTTTTTTGAGGATACTCTCCAAAACGGGTATTTTGACATCATTTTGTATGTATTTGTCAGTACAAGAGCAAGAAGAGGCAAATTTGGTGTTCAAGCGCTTTGAGACGTGTCTCTCTGCATGCGCTCTGTGCGCACAGAACACCGCACGCGGGTACTAAATTGGGCTCTTTCACATAAATTTTCTGTTTGCATGTTTAAACTGCGATTTGTATTTGTTCGTTCAGGTGCAGGAGGACGCGAAGGAGAGCTCGGTTCAGTGTTGCTGTCCGTGAGACGAACACGGCGCGCGAGTACTCAGTTGAGTTTTCCGCTCTTGTGTTTGAATGCTTTAAACTCTTTTGAATGTTTAAATTGGCAAGGCTTAAAAACACGTGCAAATAATAAGCTTTCGTGACGATGCACAGCAGTGGCCCGTCAACTGTCCTCTTTAGGCTGGCCTCAGCCAGTCGGTTGAGATCGCCGGGTCCGTGGTTTTCAATACAAATATGCACAAGTCAAGCTGCAATACCAAACAGGACCACAGGGAGACGCCAAAGCTCCTGCCTTGACCTGACTGTACTACTTTATGGGTCCATTCAGAATCACTAAACCTCTGACCACCGCATAATCTAAAACACCATCAGCCAACATCCATTATAAAACACTCATGCTTTTAAGCCAAATACACGCTGAAGAATAAAGAATAATTTACTGACACCTGGACGTAAGTCACTATTCTCTGCATTAGTTAGTGCTGTTTTGAACTTACTGTTTGAATTTGCTTACTGGATCCTTAGACTTTCCAGTTTATCGGTTTAAAATGATGTGATCTCAAAAACCTGGTTCTTTTCATTGTTAAGGTATTGTTTTCTTTATAATGCACTGATTCAAATTAGTAAAGTCCTGCTTCCTCACTGCCCTTCACAACAAACCATGACAAATATGTATAATATGCAATGCATTATTATTTGTTATTAGTAGTAGGTAGTACTACTACTACTACTACTACTACTACTACTACTAATAATAATAATAACAGAAAACATTGCATATTATACATATTATACATATTTATTGTACTTTTTAAGGTTCACGTCACCAAAGCCTTTGTCTGTATTTGCTTGCGTGTCACCAAAGCCTGTAGTTGGCGATAGTGAGCATCTGATGCAACATGCTCTGAAGGAAAATTTTAATCTCACATAGTGTTTACTGATTTTAGGGGTAAGCTAACTGTGATATGACAATGCAGGCTATGTTTTACAAGTGTTTATATTGCTGTGTTAGTTCAATGTATTAGGACCGTACAATGAATGAATGAATGAATGAATGAATGATGCATTTATATAGCGCTTTATTGTGTATTGTTGTACACCCAAAGCGCTTTACAATCATGTGGGGGGGTGGGAGGTCTCTCCTCAACCACCACCAGTGTGAAGCATCCACTTGGATGATGTGACGGCAGCCACAGGACAACGGTGCCAGTGCGCTCACCACACACCAGCTACAGGTGGAGAGGAGAGAGAGTCATAGAGCCAATCAAGTGGATGGGGATTATTAAGAGGCCATGATTGACAAACGCCAGGGGGGCAATTTTGCCAGGACACCGGGGTTACACCCCTACTCTTTACGAGAAGTGCCATGGGATTTTTAATGACCACAGAGAGTCAGGACCTCGGTTTAACGTCTCATCCGAAAGACGGTGCTTTTTTGACAGTATAGTGTCCCTGTCACTATACTGGGGCATTAGGACCCACACAAACCACACTCACTAACACCTCTTCCAACAGCAACCTAGTTTTCCCAAGAGGTCTCCCATCCAGGTACTGACCAGGCTCAAGCCCGCTTAGCTTCAGTGGGCGACCAGTCTTGGGCTGCAGGGTGATATGGCTGTGGCCATATAAATACATAACACAAATACATAACCGCACACGGACGGTTCGCTCGCACGCAGGTACTGCAAGTGTGGATGCTCAAATACTCAAGTTATAGTGAGCTTTATCATGATATCAAGAATAATTATTGATTCTTATTAATATATTAAGATCTTTCAGTCATTGATTTGATGATTATTACAAAACTGTTAAATTAGATAAAATCAAAATATTTAGGTGCCTTTTTCAGCTTGCATTTAGCAAACATATTTGGCTTAGATGTGATGCTTAGTTAAAATTTGGTGTAATACTTGATTGTTTCTCTGAATTGTTTAATGTGAGTTTACTTGGATGAGCCACTTTGCATTTGAAGTGTGTCCACTTTACATTAAGGTTCACTTTCACAGGTTACTAACGTTTATAACTTATTAATAAATAGTTCACAGGTGGTCACTTTATATCAAGGTGCACTTTAACAGGTTATCGATGTTTATAAGTAATTAATAAATGGTTCACATGTGTTCACTTTACATTAAGGTTCACTTTCACAGGTCACTAACATTTATAACGTTTTATTATTAATATCTCATCACGTTGTGGGTGTGCTCTTATGTTTTCTTTTCTTTTCTTCCCAAATAAAGTTTGATAATTTCATCTTGATAAACAAAAGTTATTCGTTTTTATACCTTGCTGTGGATCAGAGTATGTGAGCGGAGCGGAGCAGCGTGATTTTGCCTGGAGCTAGGAGCGGATTTTTTTGAGAGTCGGAGCGTTGAGGTTTTCACTCGCTCCGAGAACGCTCTGCTACCGCTCTGTCACGAGCACAAATTATGCCAACTCACGCATTAAACATAATTAGTTAGCTTGACAGATATGTGGATGACATATGAAGATTAAAATGGCGATGGACGAGTGCGGGAGGTTAAGCATGTTGTACAGTTTGTTAATCTCCGCTCGAAACTAATATGCTGCTACATTGCTGCACACGGACAGAACACACAAGCTCGCACATAACGTACAGATCGCGCGCATACATTCAGGAATGAAGAAAATTTGGTCAACGCTGTCCTGTGATTTATCAGCTTAAAAACGGAAAAGTTACAGCATATTCTTCCTGTTTCTGAAGTAGCTACCCTCAGCTTCGCCATAGTAGAGAGACGTTGCACAGACAAGTAAGCTAAGCGAGTTAAGCAGTCATTTAATATGGATTTGGGCTAATTGTAGTGTTCCAATAAACCATGTTAAAA
>NW_015554130.1:315899-320772 GCF_001515605.1 Sinocyclocheilus anshuiensis
TACGTCTCGTATAAGTTGCATTTTCAGAAATAATAACGGCCTAATAATGTTGTAATGTACCAACATTATAAACACTATAGGATAATTTAGTTCCCCTCACTTTACAACAAATCCTTTAAATTTAACCGTATCAGAACAGAATAAGAATTTAAAAATATATAATTCTAATGGATAAATATAATTGCAGTATATAATAATATATGCTTAGCAATAAACATGCCAAAACAAATTAATTTATAAAGAAACGTAATTAAAGTTGGGCTTACCTCTCTCAGGCACAAATCCAAATGTGTCCATATTCGTGATGTAGCTGAAGCTAAACTATTAGCCTTATTAGGTAAAATAGGCTTTGTAGTTCACGCGCGTTCCAGTATCGACGGAAAAATATCATAATGAGCAAAAATATGCCACAGTGGACCGGGTCTCACGCCGAACGGCACGGTGAACGGCTGCACTGTTTCCAATGAATGAAGTAACTTAGTGTGCGCGTGAGGCGCCGGCGCGATCAAACAGCTGAAACATAAAATAGACTACTCCATAATTTTTGGTCATACAGTAAAGGCATAATTCAAAACTGCAAAGTGCAAAGTGTTAGCAGTTTGAAAATTCAAGAATAATAGAAAAGTTAACAAGAATTCTTTCTAAATGCAGCACCGTTCTTATTTCACTCTGCATAACCTGAACGAAAAAACATTTTTGTTTTGCTAAGAACGAACCGAAATTAAAACATTTCGCTTTTAATCTGTGTATTTAACAGCCTGGGAGACCTTCCCAGGGCAGTACCTTGACGGCACCAGAGGTTAGGGGGCACAGTGACCGAGGTGGCCGGCCGGGCCCCCTCAGGCCCCCCCCTTACCTCACTTTTCCCTGTAGGCTGAACAGCATCCTCAATGGCACAGACACACAAAATGGCTTTGAGGGCTGATAACACAAAATAATTTTTTTTATGCTCGATCAGCATAAAATTTATTGTGTTGTAGGGTTTTCCCCCTTTTTTATTGCGTCTTTCTTTGCTCTAATGCGCTCATCTTCAAAATATCAGTTCTAAAAGCTGTTTTGATACCTCATTCTCCATGACAATCACTCTCCACAAGGGCATTCAGCAATTATGCCCCCACTCACCTGTTTTCCTGTTGCATGTTCTTTTGCCCCAGGCATATTAAAGTATACAAAAGTGACGTTATCATCCAACCCTTCTTTCTTTGCAGGAAAACTGTGAGCCTGCACTTCTTCACTAAGCCTCTCTCTCTTTCTGTATGAGTGTGTAAAGTGATGGGATTGATTATGTGGTTGTGGGTGATGGTATTTATTGTAGAGATGGTCAGTGTTTGTGGTGTAGGCCTGTCCTGTGGTCTGCAGGGCAGATCTGTTTCAGAAAGCCTGTATAAAGAGGGAGATGTGATAATTGGTGGTCTCTTTCCAGTTCATGTTGAAGCACGAGAGCCTGATCATGCTTTCACTCATACACAGCATGGTTCCCGCTGCCAAGGGTGAGTATAGTGTGAGTGTTCAAATGAACTAAAAGGCAGAGCTGTAGAGAAACTGTTCATGCATTTAAAATGCAACAATTTTATGTAGTTTTTAAAGGATTTTGCTAACCACAATTCGCCTATAATAAACTGTAAAAAGTGAAAAACATCGAATTAGTGTTTTTTATTAATTTATTTATATTTATTGGTGTAACTGAATGGAGTCAGTTAAATAGTATTTTGTATCAGTTAATGTATTGGGGAAAAAATAAATCTTATATTACACTGTAAAAAATAAGTGTACTTTTAACTGTAAAATTTTGTAAAAACGCTACGGAAAAAAACTGTTAATAGGTTAACAGTAAGTTCCCGTACTATATACAGGGAAAAACTGTAAAATATCTAACCAGACATTTCATGTAATTTTACAGTAAAATGCTGTTAATTTGACAGTTTTTAGAAGTAAAAATAACAAATCAATGTATAATTTACAGTCAAAAACTGTAAACTGATATTCCCAGAATTCCCTGCATGACCCTCCACATTTGAAAGTATTTTGTTTAAATAATCATGGTTTTTTAATAGTTTTTGTTATTAGTTATGTATATTTGGGCTTTATGTTACATCTTCTGTTGTTTAATGAAAGTTTAATGCATTATTTAAGTATCATGTGTGTTACCATGATGGTGTTTTGTGTTTGCATGAATGACTCTGTGCACCTTCTATATATTAGTATATACTTCTGCTTGTGGCGAAGCTACTTGTGATGAGCTTTGATTCTTCATGTGGCTTTCTCTTTTACCACCTGCATTAATATGGTGGTTGTCAGTATGTTAAAGGTACAAAACAGATTTTAATAGCAGTGTGCATTGTTGAATTTACTGATTTACATTCAAATTTTCTTGTTTGTAAATTACAGTTTTATACTGTAAAATTTACAGTTTTTGGCCGTAAATGTGTTTACAGTTTTTCTGTATTTTTTACAAAATTATTCTGGCAACCACAGCTGCCAAAATTATTTTGTAAAAACTACAGATTTTTTTTTACAGTGTACATTATGTCTCATTAAACTTTACATGTTTGTTTTCCCTCAGTGTTGACCTTCGTTCATACCGCTGGCTCAAAGCTATGATCTTCACAGTGGAGGAGATTAATCGGGACCCTGTCCTGCTTCCAAACATTACTCTGGGGTACCTGGTAGCTGACACCTGCCTAGCTGAGGGCACAACACTAAGTGCTGCCTTAGCTCTGGTAACGGGGCAGGAGGAGACAGTGTCGGGAGCAGAATGCAGTGGGGCACCAATGGTGCCTGTCATTATTGGTGACGCTCGTTCCTCTGCCTCAATAGTAGTGGCTGACACTCTGGGAGTGTTTGATATCCCCATGGTAAAATTAAGTGTTCTGTATTTTACAGATGAGATGAGTTTTGTTGTACTTATTTATTATATTATTTTTGAGCAACAATTTCAGTAATCAGAAATGTATAAATTTCAGTGAAATGCTTGTCTCTGTGCTTTGTCTGTACAGGTGAGTTATTTTGCATCCTGTGCTTGTCTCAGTGACAGTCGCAGATTTCACTCTTTCCTGCGCACTGTTCCCAGTGATGCTTTCCAGGCCAAGGCCATGGCCCGTCTGCTGCGCCTGTTGGACTGGACCTGGGTGGGGGTAGTTGCAGGAGATGATGAATATGGTAAAAGTGGCTTGCAGCTGCTTTTGAAAGAGCTTGAAGGTACAGGGGTCTGTGTGGACTATGTGGAAGTTATCCCAAAATCACATTCCCAAAGCAGGATCAGGCGGATTGTGGAAAGGATCCAGAGTTCCACAGCTCATGTGGTGGTGACCTTTGCCATTGGCCCAGACCTTGAAGTTGTGTTTAAGGAAGTTGTGGTGCAGAATGTGACCAACAGGCAGTGGATAGCCACAGAGGCCTGGAGCACCTCTATTCAGTATTCTGTCCCAGCAAGCATTCCTCTCCTGGCAGGTACAATCGGTTTTGCTCTGCGCCGGGCTGATATTCAGGGTCTTGATGCTTTTCTTGCCCGGCTGAACCCTGAGAAGCAGCCAAATGAACCATTTGTAAAGGATGTTTGGGAAGAACTTTTTGGGTGCTCACTGGCGCAGGACTCTTCATCCAAAAGACCAAAGTGCACAGGCTCAGAGAATGTGGAGAAACATGGACGCATCTACACAGATGTTTCACAGCTGAGAGTCACTTACAATGTGTATAAGGCTGTGTATGCTATTGCCAATGCTATTCACAACATGATGGCCTGTCAGCCTGGTGGAGGGCCGTTTGAAGATGGAGAATGTCCTGATGTGACCCGAATAAAGCCCAGACAGGTACAGATGGGAGGGGAATCTGAAAATATTAATTTTAAATAATATTTTAAATAATAAAATATGCATTTTAAATAAGGTTTTTATTTTATCTACATTAACCACTTTTAGAAGTAGAAGTGCTACTTTCAATTTTGACAGAGTTAACTTTTTAAATAAATCAAAAATAAATATATATACTGTGTTCTATCATCTTTCCTTTCACAGATTCTGCACTACTTAAATGCAGTAAACTTCACAACACCAGTGGGTGAGCTGGTCTATTTTGAAAATAATGGCGAGCCATCTGCCTCTTATGACATTATGAACTGGCATGTAGATGAAAGCGGGGCAGTGAATTTTGTCCAGGTTGGACAGTTCGATGCAGCCAAAGGTCCAGGCCAGGAGCTGAACATAAACCTTGAGAAAGTGGTTTGGGGAGGGGGCTGGGCTGACCAGGTAAGTGACTGTTTTTTTTTTATTTTTATCTGGGCTACATCGGTCTGTTAGCAGTGGTCTGCTTCCTGCTGGCCTTCTTGGCTCGAAAGCTTCCAGACAATTTCAATGAGGCAAAATTCATTACTTTCAGCATGTTGATCTTCTGTGCTGTGTGGATTGCGTTTGTGCCGGCGTACGTCAGCTCACCAGGGAAGTACACGGTAGCTGTAGAGATTTTTGCTATTTTGGCTTCCAGTTATGGCCTGTTGCTGTGTATATTCACCCCAAAATGTTACATAATTCTGCTTAAGCCTGAGAAAAATACAAAAAAGAACATGATGGCCAGATAAGGTTTACAAATGAAAGTCTTTTGTGAGGCAACATTTTTCCTGAGAGCAATATTTAACTTTGTAGAAATTTGCATATTATCACAATAACAACAACAAAAATGTGCATTAATCAGTTTGATGAAACATTCTAATCTAAATATTACAGATGTTTTGTTTGTATAGTTGTATATGTGTTTCGATGTACTGTGTCTCAGTAAACAATATTATTTAAATAAACAAAATACTGCTATCCTCAGTAAGCCTGCGCCTCTGAATGTGGGATGATGCGAACCCCCCCCCCCCCACCCACCCACACACAAA
>NW_015554130.1:321093-323640 GCF_001515605.1 Sinocyclocheilus anshuiensis
CACACAGTTGCTATCAAAATTATTCAATCCCCTTGAACAAAATGTTATGAAATGAATTCAACAAACTATTATAGAAATTGTATTAATACACGTTTGAATGGTTCTGAGAACCTAAGTAAATGAAAAATGAAAATCAAATTGGCTCTAAACATTCATATACAAAATTAAAAATCAAAAGTCAAATTTTGTGCGGAATCTTAGAATGCTTAGAAGCTTCTGTTACCTCTTTTCTGCAACCTTGGCCCATTCCTCTTCCAGATCATTGGTACTCTTTGGTTTTCATGTTGCCACTGCTTTCTTCAAATTCCATCAAATATTTTCAATTAGATTTAAATCTGAAGACTGAACAGGCCACTTGAGAACATTCACGAATGATCCCTGAAGAACCAAGCTGAAGTAGATTTGGATGTATACTTTGGGGTGGCTGTCCCGCAGGAAAGTCCATTGATCATCAAGCTTCAGTCTCTGCACTGAAGGCTTCACAGCCTTTACCAAAATGGCCTGATACTTCAAACAATCCCTCATACAGTCCAGATTTCCACTTCCCGCTACAGCAAAGCAGACCCATAACAAGACTGGTCCACCTCCATGTTTGACCCATGGAGATGGTGTTCTTCTGCTCATAATATTTGCCTTTTTTGCACCAGACCACTGATCCATGGGTCCAAGAAGTTCCAGTTTGGTCACATCACTCAATAAAACATTCTTCCAGAACTTCACAGGTCTATAAAAATGAATTTAAGCATATTCAAGTTAGCCTTTTATGTTCTTCTTGGTCAAGAGTGGCAAGATATCCCAACAAGTGTTATTCTTTATACTGTGGTATACTGAGATGTTTTTTCCTCCATTAACTAGGTAATTTTGCAAGTCTTTAGCAGTAAATTTTTTTTTTTTATCAGTTGTTCAGTTTAAACATTTTTCTCCCCCTGATGACATTGTGCTTTTTCTTCAGTGCCCTCAAAGATTTTCTGGTACAACTCATTTTAAACTTATTAATAAGGCTGCCAGTTGTGTCTCTGGGAACTTGTAGTGTTTTGGAAATCTTCTTTTATCAATAAACTTCCTTATGTAATAAAACTTTTGTGCTTTTGTGAGAGCTCTTTTGACTTGGCCATATTTGCTACTCAACTTTAGCACATGCATGGTCTAAATGTATTTATATAAAGTAATAGTAAAACGAGACATACACTGAAGCAACTTATGTGTTTTTTTTTCTTGACCTGTAACTTTGTAATGTTCATTACTCCCTCTCACATTAACTTTAGCCTTTTAACTCTGTTGTAATTATGAGGGGGTCCTTGGAAAATCTTCTCCCCTGTAAGGGGTCCCTGGCTCCAGAAAGTTTGAAAACCCCTGGAATATAGTTTTAAAAAGGGTTTTGTTAACTATAATTGAGAATAAATTGTAAAAACTACAACTATATCTACCTAACCTGAACCTGACATATTTCTGCACAGCCCGGAGCACATTTTAAGGTTACCCGACTCAATATTTTTATTTTGTATATTCCAACTGAATAGGATTATTATATCAGGATACATTTTGTTTTCTCTCCATATAGCACCAGTGTGTAGGTGAGGTACATTGAATCGCTGACACGAGAGAATAGTTTAGTCAAGCCTTTAATGGCGACGGCCAGCACAACAATGACAAGAAGCCCAAGAGCGAGCTCTGCCCAGGCCAACGTGGTCACGAACAACGTCAGGAGTCACGTCACGATCCACGACACACTTCACATACTGGTGCCACCCATTTTCCCTCCAGAACATACCCCCTCTTCTCTGGCACCTGTGGACATTTGAAACAGACAAAAAAAAGGAGAAACAAAAGAGTGACATGTGACGATAAAAGATGAGTAACCGGAACCATCTGTCTAGTGAGAACAGCACAGCAGATCCTTATGGAGCCTTGCAGAACATTAATGCAAAGCTACAACAAAACTCTCTCAAAGCAAAGCAAGGATACGGGTTGTAGCGTCTGGACCAATCAAACACACAATATATATTTTGTTAGCTATATTTAACAAATACTCTGTAACACCCCTCAGTTAACAAGCCATACGAGGACCTATGGACCCTTCCCCCGAAATGCGTAACACCCATGTGACGATAAAAGATGAGTCAACGGAACCATCTGTCTAGTGAGAACAGCACAGCAGATCCTTATGGAGCCTTGCAGAATGTTAATGCAAAGCTACAACAAAACTCTTTCAAAGCAAAGCAAGGATACGGGGGAAGGCAGCCCATCTAGTGCAGCTCATAATCCTTTAACTTGTCGGGAAGTTGACGGAGACGGCCTGACCGCCGAGGAGTCTGCACCGGAACAGCTGAGAGGGAGGCTAACTCATGGCACGGGGCCTCCACCGAACCTGATTGGGACACGGTCCTTCCCTCCGGACATCCGCTGTCATCAGACCCAGGGTGTGAAGCGGGTGTCGCTATCGCCAGGGGGATGTCAGGGTCGCTCGGAGGTGCTACAAGTGGCACGTCGCACTCCTCTTCGCTCTCAGATGCTGCACCGTAACCATAATGCCCTGTGACACTTGGG
>NW_015554130.1:323788-324873 GCF_001515605.1 Sinocyclocheilus anshuiensis
GCTATTTAACCGAGCAACAGCTACAGACAATAGTAAGGGGGTGACGACCCCACAGTGTGGTTCTAGCCGCAAAATCTCGCCCTGTAGCTCCTGGATGGCCTTTTCGGCCACTGGATTTTTGTTGATATTTTTAGCATCGCCAATCTCAATGGCCAGCCTGTATTGAGCAAACACTGTGTCCTTGGCCAGTGCTGAAAAACCTGGTGCTGGGTCAGTTCTAACTACAGCAAAGGGGCCATCAAGCGGACGAAGGCCAATACACAAGCGCACAATACCATCCCGCAATGTTTCCTTCCGCTCGTCATCAATTAACAAAGCAGCTGTAAAGGATGTCACACACTCACGAACGACTAAGATGAGCTGGCGCTCACGTTTAAGCACGTCAGCTGCATAAGTAGACCCGACCGTCTCAGGTGGATCACAGCTGGACTGGAAAGGGCACTTACTGAGGAAGTGATTGTCCGTTCTGCGAGCCTCCTTACAGAGTGGGCAGGACTTCCTAGAATCGACCCAGTGAAGCAAGCTTCTGTCTTGGAGGGTTAGAAACGGCTGCGCGCATAGCTCTGGCATCCTCTGACGACTGTAGCTCATCTAGTAATGAACACAGGGCCTGAGATATCTCTGGTTTGATGGATGCCAGGGTGCGTGACCGTAACTCTGTGCCATACCTCTGCTTTACAAGCTTTGGCAAATCGCTGTGTATAAGACGAAGCCAAGTTAGAACAATTAAGTTTGCGATCATGGGAGAGAACTCCTCATCCTCTAGAATGGCTTCACCTCCGTGAGTAATGCCAGCGTTTGGGTTGAACTGTTCTGGAACAGTGTTGTAAATACAACTTAACCACTGAATTCTAGTCGTGTCCTCTTTTGGAAGGCCAAACAAATTAGTTTCGCTTACACAATGAAACACAGCGTCACACACGGCAGGGTAGATTGAGCGCGGGCGGCGGCCTGGAGTGAGCGGAGGCCGGCTTGAGTGAGCGGCGCCCGGTGGGCTTGAGAACGGCGTGGCGGGTGGGCTTGCGGCAACCACATGTGACGACCCCGGGCTGAACTCCGCTTCGTCCACGGTGAAAGTCGATCCG
>NW_015554130.1:325563-340864 GCF_001515605.1 Sinocyclocheilus anshuiensis
TTTGGGCGGTGTTATGCAAATCTTCCCACATCGTGACATAGACATGTGGGGGCGTGTTAGAATGAGCCGTTTTAGGTAGGCGTGGTTGACTCTTAACTTTTATAAAGAATATCTCTTTGGATTTGAGACTTTAGTCTTTTTGCAACTTTACGGATCTTCTTTATGCACCAAGAGCTTGTAACACTCCAAAGAGAAAGGAAAAATTGAAATCGCATCATATGACCCCTTTAAAGACAAACCATGTGCAAATTCACAAGTCAACACCATTGACGAGTATTTTCTTCTTAAAACTGCAGTGTACCAAAATCAGTCTCAAAAACGCAGTTCAAATCCGCCCCGGTTTTTATTTACAGAATGTTGCAGCATTGAGTTATGTAGCCAATCATAGACATATCTGTTGCTTTCATGAACACAATGGTGAATCAGAGGTGTTAAAGATCCACTCACCGCTCAAATTGTTTTTTGTTCAGTGCTGAGATATGCATACTTGTGAATCCTCTTATTATAACAATAACAAGGTGTAGACAAAATGTAAATAAGAGATTAATTGTGCAGTGTAGATAGAGCTTCACTGATTATAACAGAAATTTGTGAGATCACAATGAACAAAGACAAGTGACAGCTTTTCCGCGATTATAAGGGGAGCGCTCTTTGCACGCTTTCTAGGCTATAATTTGAATACATTCACTCACTCACATATTCATTCTCAAAACTGCAATGAATGACATAGGGATAAGGAATAATATTAGTGACTGCATGGGGACTTTAAACACTGTGCTAGACATTGCAAGAGACTTGTAAGAGCAAACCCTAAACGTGCCATTGCATTCCTTAGACTCTACAGAGTGTATAAGATGTCCATAGAGGTTCTGGTCAAACAATGAAAGAACATGGTGCATCCCATAGGTTGTGGAGTTTCTGTCCCTGGAAGATACAATGGGAATTGTCCTGACAAACTTATCTGTCACTTGAGCGACACTGACGGGCCAACAACTCAGAGCTGAGCTTTCTACTATTGGTGTTACTCGCTCTCTGCTTCCTGTGTGCACTAGTTGGCCGGCCTTCACTTTGGGACTGCAAGCTGTGTCACACCCTGTTTGGAGTGAGCTTTGTGATCTGCATCACCTGTGTCCTCAGTAAGACTGTGGTGGTTGCATGGCTTTTCGTGCCACTCTGCCTGGATCTAACCTGATGCAGGACTTTGGGCCCATTCATCAGAGGGCAGGCATCTTCTTTTTAAATGCTGGTTCAGGTTGTCATATGTTTATTGTGGCTGCTGCTGGCTCCTCCTCTGCCCACAGAGAGTGCAGGAGGTGAGCTGCTGCAGCGCATGGTGGGATCTGTTGTGGGGTTTGTACTAGTGCTGGGCTATATCGGTCTGTTAGCAGTGGTCTGCTTCCTGCTGGCCTTCTTTGCCCAAAAGCTTCCAGACAATATCAATGAAGCTAAATAAAATACTTTCAGCATGTTGATCTTCTGTGCTGTGTGGATTTTGTTTGTGCCAGCATACGTCAGCTCACCACAGAAGTACACGTTAGCTGTGGAGATTTTCGCCATTTTGGCTTCCAGTTATGGCCTTTAGCTGTGTATATTTACCCCAAAATGTTACATCATTCTGCTTAATCCTGAGAAAAATACAAAAAAAAGAACATGATAGCCAGACAAGCTCTAAAGATTTTCTGACAAGACTACATTTTTACAGAGTGCAAGATATCTTTGTAGAAATATATTATGACAATAACAATAAAGCTGTGCATTAATTAGTTTGATGAAATTCTAATCTAAATTTTGCAATATTATATGTTTGTATTTTGTATGTTGTAATTTTGGTGCATTTCTTATGGGACTCCTGTTAATTTCTGACTCTGGAATGTGCATGGCATGATGGTGGAGGGTGGGGCTCTTTCTCAAGAGTGAAATGGGTAAAACATAGCAAACATTTGTTATTTTTGTCCATGTAATATACATTTTAAAGTCTTAATGTAATATATATAATGTAATATATATATATGTAATAATATATCTTTTTTTCCCCCATATTGTGACGTAGATGTGAGTGAAATGGATTATCGAAAAAGAAAAAACAAAATGTTGGACAGGGACTTGGTGTTATCCATTGGTTGCTGATAGGATGGAAGCAGATCTGAATGTGAGCTTGGAGTCAATTGTAAGAAAGGGGTGGGATTTAAGTGTCCTAAATAATTAGAGAATTCCGGGATACATCTGTAATGTAAGGTGGCGTGACAACAGAGATGAGGATCCAAAAGCAAGGCTTTATTAAGAGCGCAGTCATAAAAAGGTCAAACGGTCAAAACACCAGCAAACAACAAAGGCAGAGGCAAGGCAAAAGAGAAATCCAAACAGTAGGCAATGGTCAGGGCAGGCAGCAAATGATCAAAAAAAAGGTAAACAGTCCAAGACAAAACAAGGCAAGGAAAAACAAGGAACCAGGGAAACACGAGAAAGCACACAAACTAGGAATACGCTACAGGCTAACAATACACAGCAATGTGAGTGTATGTGAGTGCATCTTATATAGTCCTCCTAATAGAAAACATGTGTTGTCCGATAATGAGTTCCTAGGCAGGGGTATCTGGGAAATGGAGTCTGGGGTAGAGCAGTAAAGGTAAGGGATGGAGTGCCCTCTAGCGGAGCTCATGGGCACTCCAGCTGCAGATCGTGACAACGTCACTAGTCATTATGACATTTTGATTAAATACTATGAGTGCAAACAAATTTTAAAACAAATTTTGAAACATATCCATTGATAAATCATTATTACATATCCCAAGATGCAACAAATTTAAAGGTAAAAAGGGAACGAGCTCCCCACTCAACCATCATACCAAAACTTGTCAGACAGTAACAGCTCCACAGTGCAGTGCCTCCCCAGAGAATTATATAGAGCTAAATTCATAGTTGAAAGCAGCGGCATATCTGGCACTTTACTGTTTAAAAGACATTGATATTGGCAAAAGTGGCATGTATCAGAAAGACATTGAGTATACAGAGAGAACAGCTGCAAACAACCGACAAACATTAATAACAGCTTTAGAAAAAATGAAGAGACCACTGCATCTCTACATGTATAGCAGCTATTCCATTCCGGTGTCTGTTAAATTCCAACTCAGGCACACCTCTGCTTAATGAAGTACTGATTAGGTAATCACCTTAGCCAAATCTTAACAAGGAAACGTATAAAACCACTGCTGTGGTCATCACTATCCTCTTGCAATAGGACCAGCTGGATGGCAAAAATAGTGCTAGTAGTACCTCAAAAGTAATTGGAATCAAATAATAACCATTGGCCATGCCAAAATAGTTAAAAAAAAAACTCTGAATGAGGAAAAGAAGGGTTCAATTCAGGCTTTTCTGGCAAAGGGATACAGTGAGTGTCAGGTTACTTCCATCATTAAAATTTCGAAGACAAGTGTTCATTAAAACAAGGTCAAGCTGTAGACATTGGGGACAACACAGCTACAGACCGGCAGAGGGCAAAAATGACTCTCCACTGACAGGAATGACCACCAACTCATTTGAATGCCACTCAACAACCGTAGGATGTCATGAAATGACATACAAAAAGAATGGCAAATGGAAGCTGGGGTGAAGTGCATGGCGAGGACGGATTGAAACTGGCTCCTAGGGGCAGGGCAAAGCTAGAAAAAAGCTCTTCATCAAAGTGAAGCAAAGAAGAGCCAGGCTGAGGTTAGCAAAAGACCATACGGATTGGACCATAGAGGACTAGAGGAAGGTCATCTTCTCTGATGAGTCCAGTTTTCCACTTTGCCCAACACCTGGTCATCTAATGGTTAGACTGAGACCTGGAGATGCCTATAAGCCACCCGCTTTGAAAATTTGGTGGATGAAAGGTGATGATCTGGGGGTGCTTCATCAAGGCTGGAGTCGGGCTCATTAATCAAGCAATGTACAAGGTTGTCCTGGAAGAAAACTTCCTTTATTCTGCTCTGACAATGTTCCTCAACTGATTTTTTTCTTCAGCAGAACAAGACCCTTTCATGGCCAGCCCAAAATCTCCAGACCTGAACCCCATTGAAAACCTCTGGTGATCAAGAGGAAGATGGATGGTCACAAGCTATCGAACAAAGCCAAGCTGTGTGAATTTTTAAACCAGGAGTGGCATAAAGTCACCCAACAGCAATGTGAAAGACTAGTGGAGAGCATGCCAAGATGCATGAAAGCTGTGATTGAAAATCAGAGTTATCCCACCAAATACTGATTTCTGAACTCTTCCTAAGTTAAAACATTAGTATTGTATTGTTTAAAAAGGAATATGAACTTTTCGTTGCATTATTTGAGGTCTGAAAACACTGCACCATTTTTGTTATTTTGTCATTTTCTGTAAATAAATGCTCTAAATGACAATATGTTGGATATGTTTGGATATTGGGAGAAATGTTGTCAGCAGTTTATAGAATAAAACAAAAATGTTACCTACAAAAACATACCTACAAATAGTAAAACCAGAGAAATGGATATGTTAGCTGTGGTCTCTTTTTTCCAGAGCTGTCAATTCAATTCAAGTTTATTTGTATAGAGCTTTTCACGATACAAATCGTTGCAAAGCAACTTTACAGAAAATTAAGTTTCTACAATATATTTAGTAGTAGCTTATCAGTGGTGACTGTCAGTTAATGTACATATGGCAGAAATGTACGGAAAAATCAATTAAGGACGTAATCAAAAAGACGAACACTATTACCAGCAATTATTATGTTGCAATCAAACTTATAGGAACATTTGGTAGTTCTGTATGTTGTTTCAGGGTTGGCATCATCTGAGGTCCTCTGAGGGGTTGACATCATCTCGTCTCAGGTGTTCTGGATCCAGACCGAATCTTGTGTAAATCCGCAGAAACAGAGAAACAAATAGAGACATAATTAGCGTAGCTGCTGTTCCAACCAAGCAAAATTGATTTGTTTAACCCAAGCTAAAGAATAATAATGTGCATTTGATCAGATATAACTTCAGTACAAGATTATGAGATGCATTATTTGAATGCTTGGCCAAAGAGATGTGTCTTTAATCTAGATTTAAACAGAGAGAGTGTGTCTGAACCCTGAATGCGAAACGCCAAATGCAAAAAAACTCTACCTCCTTTAGTGGACTTTGCTATCCTAGGTACTACCAAAAGTCCAGAGTTCTGCGACCTTAGGGAGCGTGATGGATTGTAGCGTGGTAGAAGACTAGTTAGGTACGCAGGAGCTAACCCATTAAGGGCCTTATAGGCAAGTAATAATATTTATATATTATATATATAAAGCACAAAGAAAAGTGATATTGGTGATATTAGTGTCCAAAAACTGAATAATGCTGTATAGGAAGGCATCAAGGCACTTTCAAATCCAACGTTAGCTTCACTTCCTGGCTCCTGTGATGCCTTCATTTGATCAATGGTGGACAGGGGACATCATGGTCATCAGGGGTCATCATGGACACTCTGATCAATCTGCAACTATGCAGCCCCATAAACAGCATTAAGTTTTTCAGCAATCTGAGCTACAGCAGCTCTTCTGTGTGATGTTACCAGATGGACAAGCCTTCGCTCCCCACGTGCATTAATGAGCCTTAATGCACGTGCACCTCTTCGTTGCACCACTTTTGGTAGGTACTAACCACTGCATACTGGAAACATCCCACAAGACTTTAAGACTCTGCCACGCCCCCCTAAAATGGCTCGTTCTAACACGCCCAAACATATCTACCTCACTATGTGGAAATATTTGCATATTGCCGCCCAAATGTGCATGCAAAGAAAGAAGGCGTGGTTTCAGTAACCGCAGTTAGTGTTGAAGCAGCCATGTCAGGGAGACGCTGTGTGTTTCTAGGCGAAAGCAAAATCTTCTCAGCTGCTCTCACGATGCGCTGAAGTGTCTTGCGGCAGGATGCGTTGCAGGCACCATACCACACAGTGATGCAGCTCGTCAGAATGCTCTCGATGGTGCCTCTGTAGAAGGTGTACATGATGGGGGCCGGGGCTCTGAATCATGATTAGCAGTGAGGAATTGTATCAGTATGTCACATCGATATTGCTTCCAATGTATTAGTCAAACATACAGTATACAACAGAAGTGAGTACACCCATGTAGCATCACTATAAATCACGATACAACACTATTCAAGTTGAAAAGTATAGTATTTATAGTACAGGTCAGGCTAAATTGTTATGTAGACATGCATTTTCTGTAAAGCTGCTTTGAGAAGTTAGTGTACTCTAAATACATAAAGTGTAATTGTATAAAGTGCAAAAACAGCAGCAGTGCTGTTGGTTGACATCACCTCTTCGTCTGCAAAGACAATCCAAACATCCAGTGGGTTCCCTCATGACATTTCCTCTTTCTCCTCAACAGCAATGATGGGGACTGCTGCCTTCTGCACCTGGTCAGGCTCCTTTTTCTAAATGCATTAAAAAAAGTGTTAGTATGTCACAAAAAATCATAAAATTAACACTTGTGTGGAAAGACATTTAAATGTTCATAAATGAAAATAAAGGTGTGAAGGATCAGAGTAGTGTTTATTCAGTAAGGCGTGTGCCCATTTAAAACCTTGTAGTACTTTTCAAAAACTTGTAGTAATTTTCACGTTTTCCAGAGCTGTTGGTCAACTGGATTTAATTGGGAAAAACTTTCAGGGTGTATCAGCTGAATGTTCTTGAGATTGAATTGAATTGGATTTGTCATTAATAAAACAACCAAATAAATATAAATTAATAAATATAAATAATAAATCAACACACCTTTATACAAACCCAAAGCAACTTTAAAATAAGTGCAAGTGGAAATATAACACAAAAGACCTTTTTTAAAAATCCATATTAAGAAAGCCTACTATAAGTAGAACTTTCAAGACCCAACTTGTATTCTTCTGAAGCACAATGACTCTGAATCAAAGGCAAACTGAAATTGAATATGTTATTCATTCTGCCAATACAGTCTGAATAAAAAATGGTGGCACAAACATCAAACATTACATCAAACATCATTGGTCCTTGAATATCATGATGGCATTCATGTGGTGTGAAAGAACCAATAGCCTATTTGTCTGGGCTGTGTATGCATCAGTTGATCAATGTATAGATTTCAATTTCATTCTAAAATATTGTACTGCTTCAGAAGACCCATTTGTGCTGCTACATTTGCAAAAATAGCAATTCATCCAAAAATGAAGAAATATACTTAATCTTTCATAAAGTGATGATTTTCATCTCGCATAACACTAAAACCCATCAATTAAATCAATGTGAATTCTACTTAAAGGTGACATATCATGAAAATCTGACTTTTCCAGGTTTTAAGTGCTATAATCAGGTCCCGGTGCATCTACCAACCAAGGAAACGTGAAAAAGTTTAACCCAGTAACTTTGTTTTGGGAAACCTTTTTCTGCAAGCGTCTGAGAAAACGAGCGCGTCTGATTTTGGTCCCTTGGTGACGTGGCAAAGGGATTTCATTATAATATTAACGCCCCTTAATCTCTAAGTTTCCATCCACGGCGCCGTCATCGTGTTTTCGCAAGTGACAACGGTGTACCAGCTCTAATGCCATGGCGAAAGTTTGAGCAAAACCTACTAAATGTTCTGCCTTTGTCTGCACAGACGAGCACAGAACACTATTTAGATCTAAAATAAGCATGCAATTTATTTCCCAGCAGTTTACCTTCACAGACATAACTGACTGTTTTTGTAACTCGTGTATTTTTAACGTAAACTTGTGTGTGAATGAGAACTTAGTTTAGTTCTCACATGCTGTGTGGTGGCCGCTTTCTGTCCATGTGCTTCGGATGTGTGCTCTCAGAAAACCTTATATCAGAAGTTTAAACTCATATGATTTAAACCGCATGATTTCAGCGCAATAAACATGATAATCAGAACCATAACAGATGTTTTTAGCAGGTCCGAGCTGTAACGGCGCAGCTCTATTCTGGAAAAGGGGGCGGGGAGCAGCAGCTCATTTGCATTTAAAGACACAGGCCCGAAAAACAGGGTATATTATATATTGTAAAAAGGGGCATAATATGTCTCCTTTAACTTACTTAATTTTAGGCTCGTAGTATTGCAGCCATCTTGTTGCCTTTGACATCCCAGCACTCCATGGTGCCTTTGCTCTGAAAAAAATTGATTTAAAAAAACATATGCAAGTATGAGTTTCAAATAAAAAAACGTGAGGAGCAAATATCAGTCTGAAATGGTAAATAACGTTAGCAAAACAGCCATCATAAATGCTCCTCGAGCCAATTTGTTTACCGGGGCTTCAGCTGCATTAGTAAACTTAATAAGCATCACATGGATATGCTAGATGAAACTGACGAAGCGGATCATAAATAACAATTAACAAAAAGTTAAAAGTTATTGTAATAAAGTGAATGGGTGGGTTTGTCTAACTTACCTGTTGTTTTAGTTTCTGTGGCGTGAGTGTCGGTTAGATATGTCAGCTGTCTTTCTGGTTTAAAAGACAAAAATCACCGGACTTGTTTGTCTCTGTCCGACTGAGAAAAGCACAAAAAATATTTCTTATTTTCCCATTGACAAACTGAGGTGTAAAACACTGCATATTTAACACTTGCCGTTGATAGCTTTGATTTAATGGGGTGTTAATTCCTCTTTTCTAGCTAATACATTAGCGTTGCCTAGCTGGTTAATCTTCAAATAATAAGATACGACAATAAATCACAAACATTCAAAAGTGCTTTAAATAGGTATAAACAAGCTTGAAATGCTTACCTTCTTCTTCTTCCTTGGTGTTTATTGGCGGTTGGCAAACCAACTTGTAGGTGCATTACCGCCACAAAATGCTTACCTTCTTCTTCTTCTTCTGGTATTAATGGCGGTTGGCAGACCAACTTGAATGGTGCATTCCCGCCACCTACTGGATAGGAGTGTGTATTGCATAATGGTTGGGAAGTTGGAAAACAATAACACAAATGACAATGGGGGAGGGGAGAGAGGAGAGAAAAAAAAACCTTTCTTTTAATACAACGGTATCTTAAATTCTATTAATCAGTCTTGTTTCTTTTAGGAAAATAATTAATTCATGAAATATTCTTGATTGTTTTGGGCCATTTCCTAACAGAACCTGAGGTGACAAGTTATTTATTCCCAAAGATCTTAAAGCTTGAATTAGTTGAAATCTTGCTCTTTCATATGCATCACACTCAATAAGTACGTGTTCTATTGATTCAACATGACCACATTTATCACAATTTCCAGTTTCATGCTTTCCTATTCTATACAGACACTGATTTAACAAACAATGACCAATACGCATTCTTGACATTAAAACGTCATCTTTTCTATTACCAATGTTACGGCCGGCTCGTGGCTGCAACAAACCAAAGGAGCCATCCACCAAAAATTTCATAGTAACTACCAAAGTTTATCACATAATTCTAGGGGATTCACGTATGACATTAAGCGGCAATTTGAAAAGTCCAGAATACGGCAAATGACAGATCCCGTCAAGCGAAGCAATCCAACACCAGGAGGAGATGATGTCACTTCTCCACACGCCCTCCCCTCATGCCAATAACCGGAATACTTATATCTCCCACTTCCTAATTGAAGCAGGTGATCCTAATCTCTCCTGCCACCTACAAGAGAACAAGAGAAAACAATGAAAAAAAACAAATAAATTAACACCCTTACACCATAACACCTCCCCCCTTAAAAGAGAGGATCCTTGCAAAGGACCTCCAGTACTGTGCCTTCTCAATCTGATCCCCCCCTTCGCAACTCCAATAGCAGCAACTCTGGATATACCTAGGAAGAACCACAGTCACAATAAGGGAGAACAGAACACAAATACATCAACTAAATCAGTCACAAAGACTCTCACACGGGGCACGAGATAAAGCATCAGCCAGCACGTTCTCCACACCCTTGATGTGTCGAATCTCCAAAGAAAAGGGTTGTAAAAAGAGAGACCATCGAATAAGACGCTGGTTTGGGCCCTGCAAAGAGTGCAAAAAGGTAAGTGGATTGTGGTCTGAAAATACCACAATTGGAAAGGTTCCACTTGTTAAAAATTAAAAAAAACTGCAAAGCCCAAATCAAAGCCAAAGCCTCCTTTTCAATGGTGGAATAATGCAACTGGTGAGACTTGAATTTCCTGGAAAAATAGCAAACTGGTCTTTCAATACCGTGTACATCAATTTGTAACAGTACCAATCCAGCTCCAACATGACTGGCGTCTACCTGGATTTGAAAAGAATGTCCAATGCGTGGGGCAGCCAACACAGGTGCCGTGCTAAGTAGCAACTTCACATTTTCAAAAGCTTGTTTACACAGCAAGGACCACTCAAATTTCACATTCTTCTTCAGCAAATCAGTCAGGGGGCTACCACTGAAGAACAATTTGGGCAAGAATTCCTGTAATAGCCCACCATACCCAAAAACCACATAAGCTCTTGTTTCGTGTTGGGTGGAGGAAACTTATCGATTGCCAAGACCTTTGCCCGCACTGGACGTACCTTATCCTGCCCAACTACTTTCCCCATATAGGTCACAGTCGCCTTGGCGAACTCCCACTTCGCCAAGTTGACCGTGAGCCTAGCCTCCACCAAGCGCTCAAAAAGTGCTCTGATATGTAAAAGATGTTGCTCCCACGTATCACTATATACAACCACATCATCTAAATAGACAGCACATCCATCTAACCCAGAAGTTACACGGTTCATCAAGCGCTGAAAAGTAGCGGGTGCATTTCGAAGGCCAAAACTCATAACAGAGTAAGAATATAGCCCAGAAGGGGTAATAAAAGAAGCAATCTCTTGTGCACGAGCTGTTAACAACACTTGCCAATATCCTTTTAGATACGATACGTCCCATCCGGCTTCCTCACTAATAAACAAGGTGATGCCCAACTTGAGAAAGAAGGTTTAGCGATGTTATTTTCGATCATATATTTAAATTCCGACTCAAGATGTTGCTTATCCAAAGAAACACGATAAAAATGCTGACATATTGGTGTTGCATTACCAACATCTATATCGTGTTCTATCAAATGAGTGCGTGAAGGAGAATCTGAAAACAACATAGGAAAACCTGAAATCAAAGCTAGCAATTCAGCTCTCTGAGGAAAGGGCAGATGTTGCACAAAATCCTCCAAGTTATTTAAAACTTCAGAGTTATTTAGTCGGGGCCGCAACATACCATCCCCAGGTTCTTCAACATCCTCTGCAACTTCCATCACAGGAGAAGCCACAGCTGCTGCTACTGGAATCTTCTCCAAATCCCTAGAACAAGAGTAAAAAGGTTTTAGCAAGTTTACATGGCACAACTGTGAACGTCGCTTTCGTTCAGGAATTGAAATCAGGTAATTCTGATCAGAAACTTGACGAATAACCGTATCCCGGACGAGCCCCCATTTGTTACGGCCGTCTCGTGGCTGCAACAAACAAAGGAACCATCCACCAAAAATCTCATAGTAACAACCAAAGTTTATTACATAATTCTAGGGGATTCACATAATATACCATGACATTAAATGGCAATTTGAAAAGTCCAGAGTACGGCAAATGACAGATCCCGTCAAGCGAAGCAATCCAACACCAGGTGGAGATGATGTCACTTCTCCACACGCCCTCCCCTCATGCCAATAACCGGAATACTTATATCTCCCACTTCCTAATTGAAGCAGGTGATCCTCATCTCTCCTGCCACCTACAAGGGAACAAGAGAAAACAATGGAAAAAAACAAGAAAAATAAACAAATAAATTAACACCCTTACACCATAACACCAAACTTTCTTCTTTCTAGACCTAACTTCTCTTGAATGTGATAAAAATGTCTGCCTTTTATTCCACTATCCCACTCCTTCTGCCAGTTTTTTCTTATTTCTTTTGCAATTAACCCTTTTATTTCTGTTTTACTCATTGACACTTTAATCTCAATAGACTCTATGCGCGGTCACTTCCGCGTTTATTCTCAGGGGGCGCGTTTATTTCCGGCACTGCACCGGAAGCTATTGTTCTTTACCAAGAGCTGTCAAAATGAATGAGGAGAATATGAATATGATTTTACACTTGCTGCTTGCAAGAACTTACCAGGATTACCGTTAATTATATCTGTCGTATTGTGAGGCTGTCAGCTGTCACGCTGTCAAGTAAAATGGAGAAGGGCAATACGTTTCAAGTTACATAGACAACTTTGAGGGTGAGTATTATAATTCTATTGTCTATTAGCAAATCAAGCTCATGAGGCTGCATAACCCCCCAATTTTATGCCGATTCTTAGCTGTAAAATAGAATGATTTCATATGTATTTCTATATTAAAGGGGTCATATGATGCTTTTTTAAAGATCATTATTTTGTGTATTTGGTGTAACAGAATATGTTGACATGCTTTAATGTTAAAAAAACACATTATTTTTCAAATACTGTACATTATTGTAGGTCCTCTATGCCCCGCCTCTCTCAAACGCTTCGTTTTCTACAAAGTCCCTCCTTTGACAAGCGCAGTCTGTTCTGATTGGCCAGCTGACCCAGTGCATTGTGATTGGCCGAACACCGCAAGCACTCGTCGGAAATGTAATGCCCCTTACCATAATCGCGAGCAGAGAAAGGAAAACTGGAAATCGCATCATATGACCCCTTTAAATTATTTTATACCATTTGCTATTTTCTGCACTTAAATAAACGGCATCAACAAGTATAAACCTGATAGCAGCAACAGCACTCTCGGTGTGATAGGAACGACTTCACATGAATAGCATAATCCTGCTTAAATCTCTTTCTAACTGGCCATTCTTATATTTTCAATGTTTATTAGAAATACAATTTTATTAGTAATACATAGTGTTACCCACATGATTGTAAAGCGCTTTGGGTGTACAGCAATACACAATAAAGCACTATATAAATGCATAATTCATTCATTCATTCATTTATTCAATACTTATTATCTTATATTGTACTTTTTTGTTATTATTATTATTGTACCTGTACACCTGGCTGATAGGATCTACAGACTGCAGATATGAAGAGAGGTCTTGAAATGAAATCTGCAGTTTTTCATGAATATTGTCTGTTGCGAGAAGTTAACTTCTATCTGCCTGGATTCACCCAGATGCACCTTGGTTTGGGGCATCTCTTGCTGGCATCTTTTATGACCCTACAGAGCACCCAGTTTTCAGTCTTTTGGAGGTAAAGTGCCCAAATGTAAATAGGTACAGTGACTGCCCATAACTTAAGATTCAGAATGGCAAACCAGAACTGAAACAGCAGCATGCATATTATTGGCAAGTTCAAGGTCAGATGCTAATCTCAGGATTTGACGGGTGTGATTTTGTTGTATATGCACAAAATGACATGATGATCCAGTGCGTCTACAAAGACACCAAAATGTTTCAAATGATCCGAGAGAATGCTGACCTTTTCTTTTTCTTTTGCTTCTACCTGCCAAGATACCTACAAGTGTGTATGTGTGTGTGTATATATATATATATATATACGTTTTTTTTATGTAACCAATACAATGTATCAAAGGTAATTATATTTACAATACTCCGGTGTACAAGAAACAGTGTATCAATTTTTATTTACATGTTTACATTACACTGGTTTACAAGAAACAATGTATAAGTTATTTACATGTTTACATTATACTTTATCAAAGTAATTTATATTTACATGCTGACATTACATTATATCAAAGTTACTTATATTTATGTTCACAATATTTTTATTTACATTTTATATTACAAGCTGTACAAATAAAACCAAATTAATCCATCCTGTTGTCTAATCCTTTGCCCATGCTTTGACCAGTGGGCCATTCTGGTCATTTACCAGAAGGCAGGCAACTGTGTAGAGCTGGTTGATGCTCCCAGTGATGGAGAGAGGGATGACTGTGTCAAACAGCTTGTGTTGTTTCACCCTGCGGATGAGACGCTCAGCATGGACCCTGACCCGAGCAATTGATTGTGTCTCTCTCACCTGATCAGCTGACAGTTGTTCCTTCTTCGAACGGTAAGCAGGTCTATAAACTTTGCATGGCACACAGTCATCAACAAGAAAAGCTTTATCAACCATAATGGCCATTCCTGGTTTCAGCAAAGACACTATGCCAGACTGCTTCAAAATCTCCTTGTTACCGATAGATCCTGCATACAGGGATGACACAAAAGTGACTGCACCATGTGGTGCCATGCCAATTAACCCCTTGAAGGTGCAGTGGGACTAATATGAAGAGAACACTGCACTCTGAAGCAGGAGAGAGGATGGTGTTTGGCAGCGCAGCTCTGTGCAGTCATTCACCACTTGCGTGTCTGGATAGTTCTGGAACTCTTTGGGCAGATTAGCCTTGACTGCCTCCTCAGACATCTAGATGCGCACAGACCCAAGAACGGTGTACAGAAAATTAGCCCAGGTTCTTGGATTTTGAAGCTGTGGGCAAGATCCCGCTGTGTAAGACCAACTGAAAGGTGGACCATGAAGAGGAAGAACTCATCAATGGGCTGGAGAGACTGACACTGTAAAAATTAAATTTTAATAATTATGATACACATAATATTCATGCATCAAGAGAGAAAAGTAAATATATATTTTTCCTTGTCCTAAAGAATATAATATCATTATCGTTGCATTGCTTATTGCTCCAACTTCACTCCTCGTCGCAGCTGTCCTTGCTCTGGTCACACGAACCATGTTGTGGGATGCAGGTTCAATCAGTCTCCAAAATGCCATTAAGTGGTTGTAAGTCACAAATCTAAATGAGATGGGAGACATGCTATAAGACAATACACACCACAAAACGTAATAACAATACAAGTTAGTTTATGTCTACATTAGGGCTGCACGATTAATCGCATGCGATATTTAACGCGCATCTTATCAGTAAAGCCGGTTCTGTAATCAGCGGTAAATCTCCATCACCTGCGTGCTTTCACATTGAGCAGCATTAACTACACAGAGCCGTTGTTCACTGACGAGCTGCGCTAAACCACGTTCATATTCGCGCGATTTTTTGCGCTGCTCATCAGTGAACAACAGCTCTGTGTAGTTAATGCTGCTCAATGTGAAAGCACGCAGGTGATGGAGATTTACCGCTGATTACAGAACCGGCTTTCTGACAAGATGCCCCACCCAGCAAAAACTCGTTGAAATGACGTAAACGCCAGACGTCTAAACAACGTTAAAATTTGGTTGAAAAGTGAAAGGTGAAAAGACGTCTTTTTCAGGTCGTCGAAAAGACGTCTATAAAAAGACGTCTAAATTTGGTTGAAAAGTGAAAGGTGAAAAAACGTCTATAAAAAGACGTCCAAATTACGTCTAAATTTGGTTGAAA
>NW_015554131.1:0-9458 GCF_001515605.1 Sinocyclocheilus anshuiensis
TACACTTTTAAAAATAAAGATGCTTCACTATGCCAAGAACCTTTTTGTCTAAATGGTTCCATAAAGAATCTTTAAGATCTGAAGAAACTTTCTGTTTCACAAAAGGTTCTTTGTGGCGAAAAGAAGGTTCTTCAGATTATAAAAACGTAAGAAAGAGATGGTTCTTTAAAGAACCTTTGTCTGAATGGTTCTTTGTGGAACCCAAAATGGTTCTTCTATGGCATCGCTTGAAGAATGTGGAACCAAAAATAGTTCTTCTATGGCATCGCTGTGAAGAACCATTTAAACACCTTTATTTTTGAGGTGTAATTTAGCTATGGCCTAATCATGGCTTAGTTTAAGCCCCGTCTGTGAAACCAGGCCTTTAAGTCTTACATTATATTAGAAGCATAACAGAGTCTTCACCAATGATATTCTATCACTAACACAGGCTATCTTATCCACAAGGCTTGTCCTCCCAATTTGAGCACCCTTACCAGCTGCCAAATAAGATGACACCATGATCACAGCCCTGCCCTCTGTTAGTTCATCTGGAGCAGAACAACTACAGGACTTGATCATAATCAATGACATCAACAATGCTTTCTTAGGAAACCAAACTCATTCAGTGTCTAAAATGCATTTTCTATATTTTCTACTTTTCTTATATTGAGTATATACAATGTATATTGAGTACATTGTCTGCTGGTTCAAATCTCTCATAACCAAGAACAAAAACTCAAACAAAAACAAAAACCTATAAACTACTACAAATATCTAAAATGACTGAAGTCTATCTTGAGTTTTAATTCCATTTTACAAATGTATTACTTCTAGCTCAGAATTTATTTATTTTTTGGTCCTGTTTACATACAGGTTTCTAGCTTTGTATATGTGTGTATAAATCAATCTGAAATAATTTAATGGGGCTTCACACACCTGTTATTTATGTTATATGTTTGTTTCAGCTTCAAATGAGTCTCTTGTACGCATTAGGGAGAAAGATGTTGGTTTATTCATTCATGGAAGAGTTCATGAGAGAAACCGTTGTAAAGTATTTCGCTGATATTCTATCCTCTCTATCACTGAGACAGGGTAAAGGAAGCCCATTTAATTTTTGAAACAGACCAACCTGCACAGTTTTCCCATTAGAAATACAGTCTGGGATTGGTTGCCCCTGAGAGCTTATTCTGGCATTATCCCCAGATCACCTTTCATACAGTATGAATTCATTTCCTGAATTGTCTGGAAAGCTTTCATTCACTTGTATAGGTTTTAGCCTAAAGGTTTGGCTATAAAGAACCTCATTTAATTTAAAGTGTAAAACATTAAGAAATCCATTATTACCATAATAGTATGCCAAAGGCAGGTGTTTAATTACGAAACATTTGGCTTTTATACTTGCAAATGTCACAGAAAGAACACTGCATAGGTACAGAATGTGTGAATGTAAAAAGAATATGATAAAGAAATGTGTTCCAGACAGACTGTCAGTGGGGATTTTCAGTGAATAGATGGCGACAAATGACCTTGTTTATGAGCGAGTCACTGAATCATTCAATCAACTGATTTGTTCAAAACACTGAGTCTTTCAGTAATGAAACAAGTGAATATGAATGTATCACTGAATCTTTCACTCAAAGCTGCTGCAACCAGTTCTGCTGCTGCCGTTCGTGTTGGCGGAGAAAAAAAACAGACAACTTAAGTGGCAATAATGTGTCCAAACTGTAAGTTAGTCATTATTAACATGCATGGTGTATTGAACTTTTGAATAACAGTTCGCTATAGTAAGGTCTGGTTGAACCTTGTCTTCAGAAATACAGGACTCTTCTCCTGTGATAGGCCTACTGCTACATCATACACTAACTTCAGGAATTTAAATGTATGCAATTTAACTTAATTTGAGGTGCTTACATTGGCAACTAGCTCTTGCACATGAAAACTGAAGTAATGTTAAAGCTGTTTTGCTTGTTTTTGCTTTCATGCCCCAATATCACTGGTCTGAAGATAAGGTACATGACAATTTAGACAGTTACTAGAATTATGAATGATGGATTGAGCTTTGTTTTAATAGCAGAAAATTTGAATATTACCAACTCTAAACAGATCACATGCTGTAGGCTACTTTTTTACTGATGACAACTTCTCAATGTTCTTCTGAATAAAAAAGTCCAGGTATTTTGTCTCTGATTAATTATTTTAATTCTGAAGAGATGTATGTTGAGGTATGTACCATGTTTTACTCTCAGATCTTAATTTCACATGGAATTTAGGGCCAGATTTACTAAACATGGCAAAATAGCATTAGAGTGCAATTCCATAAAAGTGACGATGGGAGGGGGAAATTCTGCAGGTGATTTATGACAATGCACACAATAAAGAACACAGACACAACATCTCATTTCCATAATGACCACCGCAATCTACCAAGAGCAGTGCAGATTACCGCCTGCTTTAAGACATGCTTTTTTTGGCCGTTAAATAATGCCGCAAATACCAGAGAATTGATGAGTGCATATCTTTGTAAATTGCATTGGGTGATTCATTTAAATACTCTCCTCCAATAAATTTACTGATTGAAAGAGAAACTCCTACAAATGCATATTCAGTAAGGTGAGTGGGAAAAATCACTGTTCACGCCTTTTCAGTGCCAATTTCCCACTGTGTATTTAGTAAATCCTGACAGTATTTTGTAACACCAAATGAGGGTTTGTGCTGGAACTACCACACTTAAAGGGGACCTATTATGCAAAAATCACTTTTATAAGGTATAAGGTTTGAACACAGTTGTGTTGCCGCAGTGTGTGAAAACAACCAGCCTATAATGTTAAAAATCCACCCAATCATTTTTTTTATAATACCAATAAATCATAAACAGTCTCTCCAAACGAGCAGTTCCAGATTTCTCCCTATGTAAATGTCACTATAGGTAAGAAATTAACGCCCATTTATGACACTCTCTGCCGTATTAGCATAAGCACAGCCCTGAGTGAGAAGCAGCAGTCTTCCATTACCATTTTCTTGCTGTAGCTGCTGGAGATATACAATGTCAGCGCTAATGAGGCATTACAAGTGTTGTGTTTTGGGATGCACCAATGAACATAGGAGTCTCCATAGACTCCCTCCATCTGAGCCGCTGAGGACACTGTGGTTAAATTTCATTTTCGAAGGAAATATCCCAGAAAAAATGGGTAAAGTCCCATATATGTTTAGGAATCAATACCAATGCTTTGTGCATGAATGTCAGCTCCAGACAAGTATCACAGTATCACACGTTTGTTTCCAAATTGCCTTTCTGAAAGAGCTTCTTGGCACTCTGTAAGGCTAATTGCTAATGCTATCATTGTCTCTGCCCGTTTTCGCTTATGCTGCCTTCACGTGCTACTGTACCAGAATGATCATAAATAGGAATGTGGTAGTTAAAGTGCCCCTATTATGGATTTTTGAAAATTACCTTTCCTGCAGTGTGTAACACAGCTCTAAGTGAATGAAAACATCCTGCAAAGTTTTAAATATGAAAGTGCACGGTGTATAAAGTTATTGTCTCTCAAAAGAAAGAGTCGACTCTGAATCATTGAAACGAGTCGTTTTTAGAACGAAACCCAAGCCGTTTCATGTTGACGTTAACATGAAACATTAGCATATTGCCCGCCCACTTGTTGCGCACGCAGACCTGGGAAAACTTGAACCCCCCTCCCTCAAACACTGTAGCATATTCCTGTGGATAGCGTCATGTCGAGAAGACGCTGTGCTCTGCACTATGAGGGTAAATCCGTTTTTTTTTTTTTTTACTGCCAAAGGACGAGGCTGTGAAGAATCAATGGTTAAAGTTCATTTTTACAGCAATACCACAGCAGTATAGCCCTAGTCTCAGCCTCAGATGTCACGCCCACGAACTGTTGGCTGAACGTCTGATGCATACGGCACACTTAGCTGGAAACACTTCATGAGTTTCGAAGTCGTCCTCTGATTGGTTGAAGCTTACAGGATTTCCGGTTGACGTGCATGTTGCGTTCTTTAACGTTCCGCCTGGAAACAAAGAGGCTGTGAGGCCAAACCCCCTCATAGAAGAAGAAAGCCGTCGTGTTTACAACTGTGACGATGAGCGTTTATCAGGACCAACTAAAAGCTGGATTTTCAAAAGTATGTGAAATATTTCAAGTTCGCAGCATAGTTTTACACACCGGACTATTATTGTGGCGACATTTCCACACCCCGAAACGTGACACTGAACTAAACGAACTGTGATTGGTTGTTTGAAATGTTGGTCAAACGGCCTCATGGGCGGGCCTTCTGCTGTCAGTCCGAAGGTCTGGCTACGCAAGACTAGTATAGCCCCAACCTTGTGTTGTGTCCCTGTCATTTTACTGAAGACTGCTAGTGTTTCCCACAGACTTACACTATGTGTGATGGGGCTTCCCCCGTGGGATGTATATACCGGTTCATATTTACGGCTCTGAGTGTTTGCTGCATAAAACCATCAGTCGATTTTTGCGTTGGTCTGAATGAAAATGCAAATTCATTCTTTGCCACTAGGTGCCGCTTTTGGAGCGGTAAAATAGCTGTTTTGCCGGTAACGGCTGTATACACAAATCAGCACTGCACTCACAAAGCTGCTTTATCAGGCATTACAGGCATGATCCAATCGAACCAATCACCACAGATTAGCGTCACGCAAAGGAGGGGTTTGGAAAAATTAGTCATTGAACGAATCGTTTGGGAGTCGTTGAGAAAATAAAATAAATGCATTTTATAAGACAATAAAAGTGTTTTTTGACCTTGCATGCATATCAACCTGTTGTTGGGGACTCCCAAAACCAAAATATGAACCTTTCATAACCCATAATAGAGGCACTTTAAAAATTGCATATGAAAGCAATGTGAAGTAGTCCACTTGAATTTGCCGAGCTCATAATCACAAGCGGGACTTATAAAGTTTGTGATAGCACGCGATGGCACCATGAGACCAGCTATGTCATTATTTTTATCATGCCATGCTCCCCGTATGTGTAATACATAAACACTCTTTTAGTATGCACAGTACAATCAGATGACTGACTTTTAAACTGAGTACGTTTTCTGTAAAGATAACAGGCTTGTACTAATAGTGGAATGTTTGTATGATTGGGCTTGAGTTCTTGAAGCTCTGCCCTCTTCTGAAAAGGGTGCCCAGAGCACCAGCTAATTTGCATTTAAAGGGACATACACAAAAAAGGTTTGTTTTGGCTCATACCCTAAAAGTGGCCATTTTAACAAGCTATAAAAAATGATCTGTGGGGTATTTTGAGCTAAAACTTCACATATACACACTGGGGACATCAGAAATTTATTTTACATCTTGTACAAAGGGGCATAATAGGTCACCTTTAAGATGTAGTCACATTCACCATTGTTCAGTGAATTTTCACGAGCTAAATCCAATCATTTCAATAGGAATCCATGCAATCTAGAATTTTGTGTGAGAGTGTAAGATTTCCCTATGCAGATTTTGCAACAGGTTCAAGTTGCTACATAAAGCTGGTTGGTTTGGCTTCTGTTTGAGCTGTGTATCATTACTCTAGCATCTTTGTGACTGAAAACACATCTAGCATACCGTTAGTTCTGGCAGGTCACGTTAGTCAAGCTCGCATCAGCTGACTCTCAGCTGATCCCCATCAACCTATGTGAATACGACACCTATCTAAGCATTCATATATAAGGTCCCTCAGTATTATCAGCAGTTTTCGCATTGCTCAATAGCTAATTACCCTCCTCCATCCCCAACTACTTCTCCGTCAGTCAGGATTCAGCCTTCTGATTTTGCCCAGAACAGAATCATACCGCCAATCCAAACTGTATGCTAATTGTCAATCATCTTTGACGATAGTGGTCCTGACAGAACTTTAGGATTCTCATCTAGGGTACAAAAAAGGTAAACAAGTGCTTTTCTCTTATTAACAAGCAATTTTTTTTAATGTATTGAAACGTCTAGTGCTATTCATCAGAAATGCCAAACTGTAGGTTTTGCTAGAAAATATGGACAAAGCAATCCACCCATTTCCAGGACAGTGGGATGCATCTTTCCTCTGTGAATGAACACTTGAGGGATCTTGGTTGCTACTGGCAGCTGGACTAACAACCCATGACACACAGGAAAGGAAGGGTGGAGTTCACTGGAGTCTTTCCTGAACTTAGGAAGTAAGCTAGCTTCCTTTTCCTGTCATTTCTTTGATGAATAATTGTCTTTTTGTGCCTGAATTGACCTTAGTATCTTTAAAACACCCCAATACTGCAGATCGTGTGTTATTACAGTGTTTTACAAAATATTGAGGTCCTCTACGGGCCGTGTTAACTGAAAAGAGCCTGTCTGTGGACAGATAAGGTCTCATTTTCGCTTGTGACAGACTGTGCCATGACCTTGTATGCTTAGCAAATATCAGCCCGTGGTAATTGATGGGTAATTGTCGTTGGACTAAGAGACAGACATTTAGTCACTGGTCTGCAATAATTGCCTTCTATTATGCTAATTTGGGTGAGTGAGGGCAAACAAAGCTGTCAAACTGCAACGGTGAACAATGGTTATCAATGTCTTTGGCAGAAACACAGGCGTATGTTACACTCGAGTCGTCTGGGAGACCATCCACATGGTCGCTGTTAAGATTTTTTAGGGAAAACAGAAAGACTTCCGAACCTCACTTTGTCCTTTTTACAGAAATGAAACATGCTGCTGTGAGTTCATGTGCTATTCCCAGATGTTAAACTCTGAAATTTGGTTTTTAAGCATATTATACTGGGTCTCCCCATGTAAGCAATCATGGAAAAGATGTTTCCTTCTTTTTTCCCCCTTGTTTATTTCCTGTTATGTTGATGAAATGGCAACAAATGCTTCTTAACCCAACCAGACCTGGTTCTTGATTACTGAACCACATGGATTATGTGATATTTTTTTGTAAATTTGAATCTGAAAGCGAGGTTGATCTAGGTTAGAATGACTTCACTGCTCGAAGACAGTATGTCTGTGAAAATTTACCACACTTGTTTCCATTTGGAAATTTTGAGTGTGACTTCTGCTGCTATGCTCAGTAAATATTAACTACACCGGTAAGAACAAGATGGACATGGCGAAATAAAGAGAGGGAATGTTTTGCCTTGCCGTTTACTTGGCAGTGGAAAGAGAGGGCAAGGAGTCGAGACTCTTTCAGGGTCTAATTATGACTTGCAGATGAAGAGAAACCACAGGAAAGTCGCAGATGCATTCTCTCATTCCAGGGCCGATGGAACATCTCTTGCCAATATAGGGATTCCATCCCTGAAAAAAAAACAGTGAATTAACCTTTCTGAGGCCATTTTCCTCCATTTTGTTGACTATTACGCTTGCATATTTCAATCTGAATAGGGAAAAGGAAAAAGGAAATATATTGGCAGCGTTTACCATCTTTCTCCACTATATATGAGGTTGAAGCTTAGTATTCGTTTCCTTTTAGTATTTTATGTCTGCCTGTAGTGTAGTTGCACATGTTACGGATGCCTGAGGGAGACTTCGTAGCGATGCTGGGCAGAGTGTGTGAAGTTACATAACCATGTTACAAACAAGGTTTTGATAAATGTACTCCAACTGCTTTTCTCCAGGCAGCCCTACCAGCCCTACCAGGCACCATATTGCTGCAGTAACGATTGGAATCACAAATGGTCAGATGTAATATCAGTCATTTTAGGACTACGACTAAGTATATATCCCAATAAAGATGATATTTATGATGGTAAATAAGGAAATTATTAACTCATATCCTGTTTTGAAATACAAGCCAGAGATTCTGTTGATTGACTGATGAAGTGTTTTGGATCATCTACTAACCAAAATGGCTTTCTTAATTTTTAATGAAGTGAAACAGAGAAGCTTCCTTTGTCTTATTGTAGGCCAGACATTGCCTTTAGTAGTCAGATATGATTAACATTTACATTAAAATTTATGCATTTAGCAGATGCCTTTATCCAAAGTTTGATCCACTTACAACAGAGGCCTAATTGGCCTGGGGTGTATTTTGCTCAAACGCTGTACATATCAGGCTGCAGTTGTATGTATCAAAATGCAAGGTTTTCTGGAATTGTAAAGCTTACAGTATGTAAGTTATTCCATCTGTGAATCTGGTGTCGTTCTTCTTTTCCTTTTATATTGACTTGACATATGGGTTCAGTTGATGTCATATAATTTATAGACAGAGATGATTTGATGGAACACATACATGCAGGGTCCAAAATAAACTAGCATACAGTGGTGGTAAATTGAGACAATTTACTGGCCATGAATATATTATTACCAGAATTGAAACTGTATTGTGCATTAAATCCTTATTTTATTATTAATAATATTTTTTGTCACTATAAGTTCTGAATAAAAAAGTTTGGCCTCCCAGATAAACTTATTATAAGAAATTGGTTTATTCATTCATTTCTTTAATCTCTTTTGTTTGATTCAGTCATGGTGCATTATTTTGCATTAATTCGTTGGGCCTGTTTTATTTACTTGCCAAAATTATTTTTTTTTCTTGCATATGGTGGGTGTTAATTTTGGCCTGACATGCCTCTGTGGCTTTGTTCAATTAGCTGAATGCACTGAAAAAAATATGTATGCTAGACAGGGTAACCCACTCTTAATATAAGATTTATAAAAACAGATAAAGCAGTAGTCTTTATGCATTCGTGTATATTTATGTTTACATCATGAGAAAGGAAGCATGCAGGAAGACCATTTGTGCTGAAAGTAAATATTAGCAGCTCATCCTAGGCCAGGAGCACATTGTCACCTCTTACTCTCTGACCTCAGTTCAGATAATGATGCCACTTTAGGGATGCATTTCCTCAACAGGATACAGGCTACATCCTATTATTTACATCTGTTTTTTTAACCTAGTTTGTCTTTATGGCCCTTTATTACTCTTAACATTTGGCTGACAGATATGCATTTCAAAAATAGTTTTACAGTCTACAGGTATGTAAACACAAGTTGTGGGATACAGATACAGTGAAACTGTGTTCTGTAGACTTCATCAAAATGCACACATCAAGGTCAGATGTGATAGCCACTGATTTCACCAGACTTCACTTTAATATTTCAGAGATAAATAGTTATAAAATTGTTGCTCATATATATTTTTTATTATTTATTTGTATTTTATTATTTTCACAACCGTTTTAGTTGTAGTACAATTATTAATGATTTTAATCTAAAATATATTTATATATAATATTAATAATGATTATTATAATTTAATATTTAAGTATAATATAATGTAATATTTCAGCATATTTTTAAAATATATTTCAAGTATTATATTTTTTATAATTATATGCAGCAGATGTATATATATACTGTGTGTATGTATATAATATATATTTAATTAATAATATTACTATAATTTAAATATTATTTCAGAATTTGTGTGTGTGTGTGTGTGTGTGTGTGTGTGTGTGTGTGTGTGTGTGCATGTGTGTGTGCATTT
>NW_015554131.1:9484-31219 GCF_001515605.1 Sinocyclocheilus anshuiensis
TATTTATGATAAAATTAAAATAAATAATACAATTATTCTTATTTGAGAATAACAATGAGATTTTTAAAGCTGCAGGTTCCGTATTGAAATGTCTGAGGTGATTTATTGTTGGTCTTTTCTTTAGCATGGTGAGGCCTTGACACTGTATGGTTTCAGCTGCCGCTTTCTGGTACTAGTTCAGCTTGAGAAAGATCTCCTTATCACATGGCTCCCTATTCTTAAATGTCAAGAAAAGGAGGAGCCGATTGGACTACTGATAGAACTAAGACACACTCTGTCTTTCACTTTCTCGCTTACTCCCTCTCTCTTTCTCCTTTCTTACAGTAACCTAATGTGTGGCACCATTATATTTGCTTATCTTGGCTCTAAGCAGAGGAGTTTCTTCCTTGCACTCAACACAACACAAAGTGGGTGTGGATGGGGAAAAGGGGGAGCCATACCCTGGCCTCTGACTTCTATCAGGCCACCTCAGCGGCTAGGGTTACCTCTTTTCATTCTGGCCCGGATTTTTTCCCTCCCTTTTTCCACATGGTACCATGGAGACTCCAGCTTCCCTCTGTGAGGTGGCCTGCCCTGTCTAACTTGTCCTTGAGAAAACCACATACTTTCTGCATGCCTTCCACCAACAAAAGCCCCTCAGCCCATCCTACCCTATTATACTTGCTTTATTCGTTTTAGCCTCATTCTATCCCTTAATTTCTCTCTCTCATACACACACACACAAATAATGCAATGTGTTTTGATTTTTGGCTTCGTGAAGCCGACTTTTGAAAGTGTGCAAACATGTCAGAGGTAATTCACAGTGATTGTAGCCTTTTATACAAATATTTCTAGTGCAATTTCAAGCCGGAATTCAAATAGTGAATTATTTCATGTCAGGTATTTGCTGAGATATCCACAATTTCATCCTGTACTTGGTGACCTGGACACAGTTTTATAAATACACTGTTATTTAGCTTTTAGAGAAGACCTGAAAGCTTAAACACATGAGTGTCTGACTAACAGTTGATGTATAAAATGTCCTATAAAAGCAAATTATTGTGAAAATGAGGGGATAAAGGGGTGGATTGCACAAAGCCTCTGTTCGCAGATGTAAACAATTTGGGGAAAAAAACAATGAAAAATAATTTCTCAGGCATGCCTGCGCATTCAGATGCTGAAAGCAGGATCTGTGAAAGGGATCATCCAATTAATTAGTGTGAGGTATTAGATGTCAAACATGTGGAAACACTGCACATGTCTCCCTCGAGTCACATATGAACGCAATTACTGCTGCGTCTGTGTAAACAGTATTGCTCTTATGAATGAAAATCTGAAAGGGATCATCCAATTAATTAGTGTGAGGTATTAGATGTCAAACATGTGGAAACACACTGCACATGTCTCCCTCGAGTCACATATGAACGCAATTACTGCTGCGTCTGTGTAAACAGTATTGCTCTTATGAATGAAAATATCTTCAGTGTGACGTGAAAATCAAAAATGGACACACTCGCTGGAACAGATACATGGAGAGACTCTTCCAGATGTTCACTCCAGAGAGAATGGGTGGATTTTACTCAAACATGAATGCTGCAGCTTGTAAGACAGGCCGCTCCTTTCATTAGCTGCAGAATCTCTGCACTTTGCTAATTATAGGTAATGTCACTTTTTGTCAGTCTTCATTTTTAGGTTATGGAAAATAATATAGTGCATTTGCACTACCTTTCAGTATAGGATTCAGTAATACAAGTAAAAAAAAATTATAAATTGCTAAAAAATGACAGTAAAGACATTTATAATGTTACAAAACATTTATATTTTAAACAAATGCTGTTTATTTTGAACTTTCTATTCATGAAAGGATCCTGAAAAAAAACCTGTATAGTGGCTTTATTAATCACCGCAACCATTTTCAACATTGATACTGATAATAAATGTTAACTGAGCAGCAAATCAGCATATTAGAATGACTTCTGAAGGAACACGTGACACTGAAGACTAGAGTAATGACTGCTGAAAATTATTTTATCTATATATATATTTAAGTTCATCTGTATCTTGCAACATATGGTCTGATATTTATTCATGTTTATTTTGTGCTATAACTAGTAGTAAAGAGGAAAAGATTATTAGTTCACTCATTTGAATTTGAATTTTTTAATAAAACTGACAGAATTTAAGAGCTGAGATGTTTCTTAAAAATACCATAACACAAAAGGGTTTTTTTTTTTTTTTGTCTTGTCACAATTCTCTACATACAACGCACTGCGACCCCTGAGAGCATGTCACTTATGAGCAACATCTGTTACTGTCAAATTTAGATTCTGAAATTTAGCCAAGCTGTAACTGAAATTAGAGCTGGGTGGAAATGTCATTAATGTCTTCTCTTTTCATTTAAACCTCATTAGAATATGGGAAGAAAAATCTATTTGACCACAGACCATATAACAAAATATTGGGTTGTTTTCAAAAGCAGCTCCCTTCACTGTAATTAAAATCAAGCCATGCAGTCACCAAGGCACTAGTGGATTTTTTACCATGCTCTGGGGCCAGCTTCATACTTAACGTGTTTTAGCTTTATTTCACAATTCATTACACGTTGTGTGAGCTGTAAAACAAGTACGACAGTGGAAAAGTTATATTCTTTCAGTCTTTGTTTTATTAGCACAAGGTAATGCAGGTATTTCATGTAAATCTTAATATGTACATCTAGACATACATTGAGTATTAAACCTCATGCCATCAATTCAGATATACCAGTGGTCTCCCCGTCTGAAAATGCACTTAAAGGGTGCCATAAAGGCATAGTTTAAACTTCCATGATTTAAAGCTCAATACATCAAATTGTCAGTGAATGTGTCCACCAGAGAGAGCATATTGTTGATATATCGTCCATTTATTACTTAGTGGCCTGTGAGTATAGTTTGGCTATTGTTGAACATTCATTATAAACATTATTTTGATTTCGCAGAGGACGGTTGCTTCAGGATTAAGCATGTGGATTTAATAAACATCTGATGTAATGAATAACATTACAATGGCTGCTCTGTAAGAAAGAACTGAATGTAATGTAATGACATGATGCATTGACCATGAAGTGGCGGTGAGCTCGTACAAACAGCAAAAACGTATTAAGCGTAGAGTTTTCTTCTCATTTAATCTCCCTTTCTGGTGATATATTACCATTTCCCAATTACACACTTGGAAAACATGCCAAATTCATCTGCTGGAAAGTGCTGTCCTTGTTTTCGTGTTTTCTTTTTTCCACTTTTGATTTCTGTATATGGAAAGGAGCATAATAATTATTAGCGACAAACTATTCATTTGTGGGGGAAAATGGATTCTTTAGCTTACTTAGGCAGCGTAAGCTTGAACATTAACCGTAGGATGGCACCAGGTCGCTGCTGTTGGATTGATGACTGTAATTGGTGGACTCCCATTGATGCTTTTATTCACGATCAGGCATGTGTCTGGCCGGCTGTGCTAAAATACCTTCCCCACCTGAATTCATTCACTCAGGCTATGCTGTGACTGACTCAAATCGGCCCACGAGAAAACGACAGCTGTTTTTTTTTTTTTCGGAGAGACTTGAGAGTTATGTGTCTGCTTCCTTCTCAGCTGGAAGCTATGAAATTCAGTAAGGTCGGAAATCAGAACGCAGAAGAGCTTCCTCTAGTTTTGGGGTTTTTAGAGGTAATCGCATTTGTCTAAATGATCCACTGGGCAACTGCAGAGGATGGGATTGTAAATAACCTACTATAATTTGTCAAATAATGATTGTGAAGAAACTTCAGCCAGCAAAAGTCATTTTGTAGACTTGCAGGGCTGGGTTTTTGGATAATTAACTATAAGCTATATTTGATCAAATTCAGTCTGTTTATTATTCATTCATCAGGGTTACATGTGGAAGAAATACGTTTATTTGATGCAAAAAACATTATTCATTCTGAAAAATTAAGTATGTTCATATTAAGCTGCTTCGCTAATATTTAGACATTTGCAAGGGTGCCAAAATCTTTGATTGATTAGATTGTTCAAGTTAAGTCTCTGATCAATAAGCCATGGGAAGATTTTTTCATTTTATTATTATTTTTTCATTACTAGTATTATTAGTAGTAGTAGTAGTAGTAGTAGTAGTAGTAGTACATCATTTAACTATAACATTCTGGTTATTGCCAAGATGCCTTGAAACGCTCAAGCTTTTTTAAAGTTGTCTGGATTCTGATTGGCTGTCATTATTGTTATTGTTCATCTACTGGGGAAAAAATGCTTTGAAAGGAATTTCAACAATGTAATTTCTCTGTGTTCTTACCATTTTAATTGTGGTGTGGACTTTCCTATTCTCATAGAACTAGAACAACTATTAAACCCTGCCAAAAGAAAAACACAGATGATATTTGAAAGAATGTTGGAAACCAAACCGTTTGGTGACCATTGACTTCCACTGTATGGACAAAATGCTCAAAAACTGTTTTTTGTGTTCTTCAAAAGAAAGTAGTACAGGTTTGGAATGACATGAGGGTGAGTGACTGATGACTTAATATTCATTTTTGGGTGAACTATCCATAAAGAATCTTTCAGGGCCTATTGAATAGTGTCTTGGAACAGATTGTTGCTATTGTAATATAATTTCAAGTGCCTTGAATATCAGAGTATGAAGTATTAATATATCAAGTCTTCTGAAATCAAAATGTGTCTGTGAGGACCATTTGTAAATCACACGTGCGCAAAACATTTGTTACAGTCTGATAACAATGCCCCAGATGCATTTTGAGAGTTTTCTTTAATACAGACCAAATTTAAACATTGAGGCTAAATTTATGCCAATATATTGCTTCATGAGAGGCCCGATAGTTGACAGTCTGTTATACACCTCTGTGCCATCAGTGAGGTACGTGCCAGTAGAACCATTTTCCCCTTTTTGTTCCTTCTACACATCTGGACAACAGCTGAACGTTGTTCAGCGGCTGCTGCAGCAGAATCGCTAGAAAGACGGATGAGATGTATTGAATGTGTGCATCTCTGTACCATAAAAAAGCTCCTAACCCCTCCTTGCATCAGAACCCCCGCAATTCCTTGAGCTAATATTTTATCAGGTAACCAAACACAACCGAGCCAGCCAGGCCAGACAACTGTGCAGACAGCTCCCTCTTATTTTTAGCAGGGCTGAAAGATGGGCCAGCGGACACAGATGATCATTCAGTGGAATGCAGGACTCCCAGTGCTGCTGTGGAGAGCTCTGTGGGTGCCCAGTATGTCACGAAGAGGAACAAGAAGACTGAGATGATGCAATGTGAGATGCTCTTCTGGATATCCAAAGGTCAAACTATAAAAAATGAGGTGTTCGCTGAACTTAAAAAATGAAGGCAACAGTTGGCAAGACTTTGTGGAGTTGAATTCATCTTATTTAAGTACATTTCTTGACAAAAGGTGAACTGAATTGAAAGTTGTATTAGCTTAACGGGAGTTCTATGCAAATGTCTCTTTTTATTTATATGGTTGTTGAATGTTATGAGCTTCTCACTGAACACAGACAACTGTTCAAAAGTTTAGGGTCAGCAGAATATTGTTATAAAGAAGTCTCTTGGCTGCATTTATTTGATAAAAAAAAGAGTAAAAAGTAATATTTTGAAATACTATTACAATTTATAATAAATGCTTTCTATTTCAATATATTTTTAAAAATACATTTATTCCTATGATATTTTCAGCATCATTACTCCAGTCTTCAGTGTCACATGATCCTTCAAAAATCATTCTAATATGCTGATTTTCTGGTCAAGAAACATATTATCATTGTTGAAAATATTTGTGCTGTGTAATATTTTTGTGGAAACTGAAATATAAATAATTTTTCAGGACTCTTTGGTGAATAAAGTTAGAAAGAACAACATATTTTCTAACATTATAAATGTCACTTTTGACCAATTTAATGCATCCTTGCTGAATAAAATTATTAATTTCTTTCAAAAGAAAAATCTCACTGGCCCGAACCTTTGATCGATAGTGTATAAGAATGCCACAACAGACATTTGTGTGTTTTATTTTTATTTTTAACTAAAACATGCACTCACTGACTGAATTCAAACCAAGTCCTGTCGGTTCGATTTAAACAGATTAAATCATAATAGAAAAGCTGCATTGAGATGCATTAATGTTAAGTAATGGAAGTTAAAAAAATGTTTGAGTTTTTTAGCATTATTTATTTGGTCTAAATCTCAATGTTTATTTATTTATTCAATTATTTATTTAGTCTTATTCTGTAGAACATATACATTTTGATTACGAGAATGTGTTGTAGATTTCCAGATTTATGTGACATCATTATCTCCGATTCTCTAATCTAATTTGCCACAACATCACAGGTAAATAAACTGCAAGTCTGAATATGTGTGTTGTTTGGTCAGAAATACAAAACAGTCTCCGGAACGGCATATAGATTCCCGGAAATGTTCCAGTGAAGTCCACATGATTAAGTGGTTTTAAATGTTGCGTGTTGGAATCATGGTGACTTTTTCCACATTATCGAAATAGTTTTGTACAAAAACACTGACTTTAGACCTCACCCAACCCTTACAACCTTGTTGTAAGGGTTTTCAACATTGTTGCTTTATAATTTCAATGGCAATTGATATTGCATGGAATATTCTGTGGACTTTACTCCAGCTAAATGGGAGATTTTAAAGTACTTGGATTTACGAGGGAAGTAAATATACATACTGGTGATCATTATAGGTCAATGGCACCAAACTGACCCTTGGGAAAGGGGAACATAGCACAATATTTATAACACATATTAATGCATCTAAAAGAGGGGCCCATGCTAACCAGCCTTGCCAGATATGGGACCTCAAATAAGACTGCATACCAGTTTAAATACCTCACGTCATGCATGTACCACCATGCATGCTACAGACAACCAGGCTCCTGAACATGGGAACGGAACAGAAAGAACTATTCAAATCAAACTAACAAGTCTACGATATAAATCAAAGGCCACTTTGGATGTTGTGTATTTTATTCAAAGGGATCATTCTCAGTTTTTATGGCAGCTTATTGAAGGGTAACCATGGGAGCAGACGTTAAACATGTATGTTTTAGGCTGAGGCCTCTTTGAGTCTGTCATCATCGAGTGAAGGCCTTAGCTTTGATTTCCTGTACTAGTCCCATGCTTCACGGCGCATGCATGTGCAATGATTTATTTAGAGGTCAGCTGCACCTATAAAAGATGAGTGACATGTGAGAGAATTGTTAGCCGGGACCACAAACCTCTGGCTCCAAACTCAGTCGAATGTTTCTTAAAATCATACTTTACAGACTTTAAAAAGAAAAAGAGAACAGGCGATGGGTTTGATGTGCTGATGATTGTCATATAGCCTCAGGAGAAGGGGAAAAATGCCCTGTTTTTAAATAACATTCAGCTGATGCTGTTTCTAAGTAGGAAAGTCACGTAAGCATGATGAACGAACATTTATTTTCATTTTGGATTGTTTAGAGTCAGACAAATAGTAACATTTCCACTCTATTGTTGTATATGAGTTGCAGATCTTTGTTTTACTTTGAAGTTCTTTCATTTTCTTCTTTTCTTGACAAATTTATGCAAGATTCATGGAATGAGCTGTCATTTCATCAGCTACAAATCAAGAGAATCAATCAGAGCTCAGTTATACAACCTCAAGAATGATTCTCAGCTTGTGCTGCTCTCTTCCACATGTGCGTTATGCGTAGGATGCATTATTTGCTTAGTTTTTAACACACCGGTGGGGGGCTTTTTCCTCAAACCCCAAAGTATTCACATGTGCCCAGGCCTCTTGTTTAAATTAACACCTTCCTCTGCAGGGCCGACACAGAATAATTTCCTCAGATTGTGTTTAGGCCCTCTAGGGGCAGGAAACAGGAAATGGAGGTCGGCAGTATGGTGTTAAAGCATGGCTCTAACAATAATGCTTAGTGACACTTGGCAGGGCTTCGAGTGCAGCCGTTAATGCGTCTTTTCCGCGTGGTATTTGTCTTCTCATAGACAGACGGTTCATTGAGCGCGCAAAGATGATGACCAATAAGAGCTGGGCAGAGAGAACTCGTAAAAAGCTCTCCCATCACAGACTGGCCTAGACGTAACCTCTGCACAATCTGAAATGCACACCAACATGCACTTGCACCGTTCACATGAACTCAGTAGAAGGTCTAAGAAAGGATGCCACACTCCCACATTTTTCTCAACTACTGACACCATTATGCTTATTTCCCTGTATTTTGTCTCAAAAACCACTGATTTTCCGGTAACACTTTACTTGAAGGGGTGTGCATAAGACTTACATGACACCTTCATAATCATGACATGACACCTACATAATCATGACATGACACATGTACCTCCTTCATATTCATGACGTGTCATGTCATGATTATGAAGGTGTCATGTCATTCTTATGCACACCCCTTCAAGTAAAGTGTAACCGATTTTCCTCCTAAAATATTAATAATAAATTGAAAAAGGTGGTTAGGAATGTCTGTTCTGCTGAATATTGCATAGCTTCAATTTCAACTAAGCAAAGAATGATTTGGATAATATTCTAATTGTATATGAAATTTAGTGAAATATTTGGGTACTTTTAAATTAACTAATAAATATGTTAAAGGGGTCCTATTATGCTTTTCACTTTTTTAATTTTAGTCAGTGTGTAGTGTGTACGTTTGGGCATAAAAAAAGATCTAGAAAGTTACAAATCTCAAAGTCCACTCCAAAGGGAGATATTTCGTTTTTTACCCAATTTGCTATTGTGTGCTGCGCATTTTACTGAGGACAGCTTCCACAACATGAGGGAGTACAGTGCCTGCCGGATTCGTCAAAAAGCTTTTGTTGAAAGACGGAGCAAGGGGCGTGGCAGTACTGAAACACCGTCTAAGCTGTTCGCCAATCACAACACACTGGGACAGCTAACCAATCACAACACATTTTGTTTTTTCGGAAGGCAGATCTTCATCAAAGCCGGAACTAATCGAGCCGTTTGTGCCAGGATGGGGAGAAAAGTATTTCAATAATGTAAATTATGTGAAAAATAATGCGTTTTTCGAACCACCAAGCATGAGAGCATGTTCTAGTACACCCCCAAAACAAAATCAAGACTTTGTAAAAGAGCATAATAGGACCCCTTTAAGCAATTTAAGTAATTTTCCATCTGATTTAGTCACTTTAAGGCAAGTCAGTCACTTGGTGGCCATCTTGATAAAGCCCCAAAACAGGCAATAGTTACAGTACAACTCTTACCTACATGAATGGGGAAACAACAAAAGATCCAAAATCTGTTTCCCAAAATTTCATATTACATTTTAAGATTCCATTTTTTTTTTTTTTTAATCTGACAGTTGTATCAAGTTTGCTTCTTTAGCTCAAATCTTCAGTATAGTACAATTTATTATAGGTACCAATTCTCCCTACTTATTTGTCACGTTGCACACACACACGAGGGACGAGGAGACGCTGGAGAATATGTTGACAAGACTTTATTTGCACCAAGGAAGACGAACACAGGAAGACGTTCACACGAAGACGTTCACAGCGGACAGAGAATTTGGGACTGGGAACACTTTTTATACACACACAGGAGGAGGGGATGACGAGACACACCTGGGAGCAATGAAACATCAAGGGAAACACCTGGGACAAATGAACTAAACTAATCAGGACAGGAACAGGAAACTAACCAAATAAGGGCATGGGAAGGCACAAGGGGAGCAGGACACACACAAAACATGGAACAGAGTCTGACATTATTAGCCTGCCTATTATTAACACTTTGGCTGTTTATTAGTACTTATATAACACATAGTATTCTGCATGACCATGTTCTACATCCCTAATCCTACCCAATACCTAAACATAACAATTACCTTACTAACTATTAATAAGCAGCAAATTAAGAGTTTATTGAGGCAAAAGCCATAATTAATTTGTTTGTTAATAGCAAGAATTGCACCTTAAAATAAAGTGTGAACATTTTTTTAAATACTGTTTTTAACATATTTATTTGTATTTTTCAGGCCAGTCCACCTTATAGGAGCATCTTGAATCATTCTACAGTAAACAATAGGGGTAATGCCTGTATCAAAAAGGCATATGATTGTCTCTTTTAACTGAAAGGCAGGACTTCCATCATGGAGTGAAAAATGCCCTTAACATATTTACATTTTTATACATCTTATTTTATTATTTTATTATTTTTTATGTTATTATTATTTTTTTTTATTATTATTATTATTTTTTTTTTTTTTTTGAAGGGGCATAATTGTTCTTATAAATGTAAGACAGGATGGTCTAGTGGTGCTGTTTTGCTTTAGCATAAAAGGGTACCTGGGTTCAATTACTGATCTAGCATGGTTGTAAAACTGAACCTTGGCATCTATTGCTGACAATTTTGTGTCATGGGGAAAAAAGTCATACAAGTTTACAGCAACAAATGGGCAATGCTATTAAATAATGACTGCATTTTCTATTATCTTTTTACCTACAGTAATAAAAGCTACTTGATTTTAAATAAACAAGTATATTTTCATAGTAAGTTCTGCGTGCATATAAATTGAAACTGAAATCAGTAAATCTGCCCTGTTTTTTTTTACGTTTTTACATATTAGGTTAAAACACAGTGGCTTTTACTGTTGAGAGCTGAACTCATTCTTCAAGCACAAAGACACGTCCTGGGAAAATAAACTAGCTTGTTAGCAGTCATTAGTTAACCAAATAGCTGTGTATAAGAGAGTCATGCCAGAGTGTGTGGTGTCCATGCAGAGTAAATCTTGTAGGAATTCTCTGCGGCAGAGGTCAGTGATTCGGTGTTTGGTTTGGTGTGACACTGTGGTAGAACAGTATTCTCAAACAGACCCAACAGATGACTTAAATATTCAAAATATGTGTGTCCAAAGTGCATTTGAGTTCAGGAATTATTGTGTCTCCTTTCATCAATAATAATCTGTTTATTATTTCTAGAGTTGTGGTTATCATCTGGGACATTCCAAGGCATCTCTTCTCCCACGCTTGCTAATATTTGTAAATGTTGATGAAGTATATGATGATGAAGTGAACAAAGCACAACATGAATTTTATCCTGTTCCACAGGCCTATTCCCATCATAAAAGAATGGCCGGAAGAGATGGCTGGATGAGGAACGGCTTTTTGAGGGAGTGGGGCGAAAAGACAAGCAGTAATGCTGAAACTCTATAATTGATGGTGTTTGATTTCCTCTGTAATTAGCATTCCTTTGGATATTTGAATTTCCAACCTGGGCCTATCTTATATCCATGGTGCATTCCAAAAAATGCTGGCTGGCTTACAGCTCCTCTAAACTGCCCATGAATTGAGTTTTGGATTATTGTGTATTTAGCGTAACAGGCACATTTCTCTCACACTCACACCGTATGACTTTCTTTCTACTGACATTTAGCAAGATGTTCAAGCTGCTCTCTTCCAACAGAAAAAGGAAGTAAATTGGGACCAGGATGCATTCAGTTTTAAAAATGACAGTATATTCCAACTATATTCGTGCTCTATATTCCAAGCCATCCAACGCTGTACAATGTCTTTTTGTTATATGATATATATCGTGCAAGAAATAACTCGTATAATATATCGTGCAATAAATTAATGAAAGCTGGTTCACTTTCATTGTTTGGGAAAAAAAAGCATAAATACCTTGAACATTCTGCTAAATTTCTCTCTTTTTGTTCCTAAGAAAAATGTCATATGAATTTCAAAAGACGTGGTGACAGAGTTTTCATGTTTGGGTGAACTATCATATATTTCACACTTCTTTCCCTCAACTGGTATTTTGGCTTATAAACATTAATATTTGGGCAAGAGAGAAAATACTTTGTTTTGGTTTTATGGTGTTTAATAATATTCTATAAGAAACATATTTTCACCTTCAGTCGTCCAAGGACAAGCTTACATTCTTCTCTTTTCCTTGAGTCTTGAACTTCTGCGAGTATTTAGACGGCTTTCTCTTTTCTCTTCCCAGGGGCGGCTAAATATTTAGCATGTGCCCAGTCCAAACTTGTGTCCTATCGAAAGCTTTTTTTCGGGAATGTTCACAGGTGCTTGTCCAAGTTCACAGCTTAGGAAATGTTTTGTTTTGTGAGGTTGATCGATAGGGCAGGAAGCAGAATGGACTGTAGCCATGGGCAGGGAACCATTCAGAATTTGGCCATCAGCAATGACCGCGTAAAGTTCCAGGGCAAAGCGATCCTTTTCTTCCTTTTGATCATGGCAATGAGAATAGATTGGTCTACATCAGATGGTATTTTTCTGTTAAGGAAATCTGCCTCAAGGAAATAAATGAACAAACTTGAATAGCAGAAAACTGAGCTCATTATACTAGATTTTTTGCTCTCACTTGTTTAGTTTGACAATTAACAGTGCCTAACAGTGAATATGCATGCATCACAGCAGAATTCTTTGTGATTCTCTCTTTTTTTTTTTTTTCCATTTCCACCAGAGTGTCATTTCAACCACATCTTGAATAGTGTAGTGCTTCTTTCATTCTGTGGTTAAACATTTTAGACAATGTTGGAATAAACTAGCTCTATTTATGTACACTAAATACACATAATTTAATCATTTTGTGGGAAAAATTTTAATTTGTAAAAAAAAAAAAAAAAACTGTAAAAAAGGAAGCTATATATTATAATTTCCATACAATAAATATTGAAATGGTTTATTTCACTCTTTTATAGATCACTTTAAACATTTAACGATTTATCTTTTTATCATCATTATACATTTTACAATAACAATGTTAAAAATGTGAATGATTTTGTGTAAAATCTAACCAAAAAAGCACTTAAAGTAGCAAAAACACTTGATAAAGGCATAATAAAACTTTTCAAGAGTGTCCATAGTTTTAAATGGATATTTTCACCCCTTGGGAGACAAAATTTCCAGTATGTCCAAAAGTGAACAACCTAGACTCATCTCACAACACTTTCAAAGTGAAATTTCCAGTGAGTGGCGCTAGAAGTATGTTCAGTTTTATCCGAAACAGATGAGTGTGAATCTGTTAACGTTTTGTTGTGTTGTTTTGTCGTACATATTATGGAAGTTCAGAAATGGAAATGTGTTACTAATGAGTGGTGCTACAAGGTGAATGCTATATACATAGCATTAGAAAATAAAGTACCACAGTAAACCTACCGAGTGGTTACAAATGTAAACGTGAGATGATAAAACTTTTGCTGAGGAAACAATGCCATTTTATCTTGCTTTCACAAGTCTTTGAGCTTTTTTATTCAGGTTTCATGGGACTCTAATTTAAGTGCTCCACACCACAAGTACCAACCCGATCTCATGAAAGTGCATATCAATATCATGAGTTTATGCTACGATTTGGCGTACTGTTTATACGCAGAAATGGACTTTGGCATGCATATGATACATAATGGGTAGGATTAGGGTTGTGGGGTAGGTGCATATCATATATATGCGAAAACTGCATATCATATGCACACGAAAACTGCGTATTATATGCACGCCAAACACGTGCGTATCATATCCACTCCAAAGTCAATTTTTGCATATCGATACCACGATTTTCTGTTTTTATTTGGCGTACTATTTATACGCATTTTCATGAGACAGCATTGTACCAGGTGAGCTAACGAGCAAGTTTACTACATGAGAAAAGCCATACATACTGTATGGAGCTGATTATGTGATGTGATGCAAACATCAAAATGTATTATTTTACGAAAATCATGTAATATGGTAACAGTGATTTGAGGTCATAAATAGTATTGTGCAAGTAATCTTCTCCTGTAATTAGACATTTTTGAAAAGGAATAAAAGTCATCCTCTATTGTTCATTTCAAACTGCAGTGAATCATATGCATAGGTATAGACTTTTGTAAAGTTGCAAAAATGTAGGTAGAGACACATTTTTCCAATGAGCCTGTGTTGAAAATGACACAGTGACACAATGACTGTTGAACATTGTAAATCTGTATTTTGTGATGTTGCTCTGAGTTCTCAAGTGTTTTCATTCAGCCAGGTTCAAGAATCCCCATTTAGATATGTTTCAGTGCACGTGGTCATCCTCACCACATCTGGTGTGGAGGAAATCTATCCCCCAATATTACAAGTAATGTTGTAAATTTGTCTCAAAAGGGCCTCTCTTGCCTATGCAAGTGATGAGGCTAAGCTAAACCTTATGTTTATTCAGGACATTCAGGAAAAAACATATACTGAAACACCAGCTGCCCTTCACCGTTTTATTTTTTAGCAGGTCTGAACAGTCCCAAACCCATGCTACCTCGACCATGCCATAATACTTTCCCCTTTCCCATTTTCAAAAACATTTATCCCTCTCTCTGGAGTTTATATGACTTGAAACTATTGCAAAAATGTGTCTGTCTGTTTCCTTTTTAGGACTTGTGAGACATAATCCCCTTCTGTCTTTTTCATTCTTCACTAATGCAATGGGCACCAAGACACACGTCTGGACTCCTGTACGTAAAAGTCAAATAAATCAGGTTGGGATACATTATGCTACACCGACTGTTAAGAGTGCCTATGAGATGTTTGTAATAGTTGGCATTGTCGAGTGTGGAGACCCCCAGAGTCTATTTGCACAATAAAATAAGGTTCCAGATTCCCAGTCTGGCACATTTCCTTTTGCAAACACCTCTTTTCATGCTCCCCCTCCGCAGACCCTCATGATGTATTGACTGTGGTGCTATCCATGCTTCTTGCTCCAAACTTAATGGTGGTGGGGTGAAATACAGGAGAAGACCTTATATTCCTATTATTTGACATAGTAAAGATCATTTATTAGAAGTTGCTTTGTTTTCAGTTATACTGTTTGGAAGCCATGCTAAACTATTCTCATTACTTAAAGAACTCATTGCCTTCTTTAAATTACAACTTTTTTTTAAGAGTGATGATTTTAGAAAATTGTTATTGTATTCCTATTTGATTCCTAGGAAATGCATAAATGTAAATATTGATCTTAAGTAATTAGTATGTTAGGTTTGTAATTGTAAATGAAGATGGTTTTGTTTAGCTAGTTAGCAATATATTTTTGTGATTTGTTGATGAAGAATGGTGAAAGTTTGCCAGAAACCATTACTAATTTAGCCGATTTATTAGCTGACAGTTCTGCGTTACAAAGCTACATTTCCCATCATTCTCTGTGGTAGCCTGAAAATGATAAAATATCCAGAACAAGCATTAATTATACGCCTAATGTGAAGTGTTTGCTATGCATTAGATTGCATTCTGCTAAAAAGCTTACTGTGATATATTTATATTATACAAATATATTATTATTATTATATATTCATTTTATTCACTTGAACACACTATGGAATTATGATGTATGGACTTCCCAGGAGGACTTGAACACGGTATTTGACTTGCTTGTGAAAAACAATTTACTCATAATTGCTTAGAAATCACATATTATTTTACCTCAGTTCACCTTATATCTCCTTACATTTTCCCCATTTTGAAACTTGTAAAATCTAATAAAACCACCTAGTTTTACTCACCTCATACTGTGGTGTGAGTGACCTTTCTATGAGACATAATGAACTATTTTAAACTGATGGTATGAATGATAACACAAACTATAGTCAACACTTTTTAAAAACAAGCAGCAGCTTTGTGTTTGTGTATTTTAACAGGTGATACTGATATATGTGTATATGTGTTATATGTGTATGTGTATATGTGTATTAGGTATATGTGTTTTATGAGACTTTAGAACAATAAAGACCCTCATTCCTGCTCCTTAGAAAGCAAACCAGAGCTCATCCTTGAGGCAAAGGTCACTGAGAGTTCAAGTCAGTCGAGCGTCAACAATCTTTCTCTTAGTAGAACTATTAGGACTTGTGTCCTGTCACCACATTAATTTTTAATATTGCTATTCATGACGTTCATGACAACTGGTTTGTTTGTACGTGCAGTATTGCATGGCTTCCACAAACTTTCTTGATGAAATGTCCTTCAGTATCGGCAGTGTTTTGACACAACAGCAAACAGTATTATAAACTGACTCTGCATTTGGCTCTGCATCACGCTGACAAGCATGAAGATGCTTTATAACTACATGTAATATACTGTTTATTTTAACATTAATCTCAACTTGCAGAACCCTGCAAACATTCAGGAATTTTAACAGTGGGTTCAGAATTCCACATTATCTCCGCTGCAAATGGGCTGAACATGAAGTCATGTTCCATGCTTAATGTTCCATGTTTACAGTATATTACAGCCGAGCTGTTGTCTAAAAGGTCTTTAATAAGAGGTTTTTATCGGTCAAACTACCACAGAGCGTGAGCCACAGAGTATTTTATTTTATTGTATTTTTTTATTTCATGCAGTGTCCTGACTCTGGGGGGCATTTTGATAGGGAAATTTTTCAATTTACTTGCATTTGCATTTGCAAGTAAACAGTTTTTCAGAGAACGAAAATCTTTTGCAAGTGAACGCAAGAGTATTGAAATATATATTTTCTCATATCACCATGTCCCATTAAGGTCTCCATATGACTTACATTGTGTTCTTGGTGAAATAAGATTGCACCACAGTATAAATACTAGTATTGTACACCATGTCTAATAATATGATTATTATAAAATCATGCATACAGTATAATATGTCATATACTGTTTAAATTTCATGTTTGACCTTTTTCTATTTTTTTAACATAAACTTGAGAGTGAAGAGAAGAAAAATTGAGCCAAGACCTGGCAAGGAATATGAAAAGCTGGATTCGAACTTGGTTCTCTACTCCAAAAACATGTATTGATATGCATTGTGACCTGATGTGGCCTGATAATTTCGTCCACAACACAAAATTCTCTGATATGACACTCTTTACCTTCACATGCACCATATGTGGTTTGTTCTCTGGCGAGTTGGCTGTGATTTCTGCCATGGTGTAAAAGACTAATACACGGCCATACCACATTAAATGTTTGAGAGTGAAACCAAAACCCTTTAGTATAAATTGAGATGCCAAACGTCATTCATCATGCCTTTGATCAGCCGTTTTGATTGTTTTCCACTGCTTTACCTCATAAATTCCTGTTGTTCGAGTGCCATCAGTGTCTCTTTTAATATTAAAGGAGAACACCGGCTCTTATCCCAGTAGCACACGGGCACAGCAACAGACATTTGGAATTATTTAGCTCTTCAGTTTTTCTCATGACTACAGAGAGAACTCATCTCATCTCCCGCTCCTCCTCCTTTCATGCACATGGAACAAGTCCGAAGAAAAATGTGACAGGCTTTTGAAAATAACTATTTTCTGTCAATCATCTTCATAATGCATAAAGCAATATTTCACAAAAAAAACTAAAATTCTCATCATTTACTCACCCTCATGTCATTCCAAACCTGTGTGAGAAGATATTTTGAGGAATGTTCAGCTGCTTTTATCCATACAAAGAAAGTCAATGGGGTGCCATTAGAAAACTAGAAAAAAAAAACAGTCATACAGGTTTAGTAAATGTCAGAATTTCAAATTTTGGATGAACTATACCTTTAACTCAACAGTAGTCTTAAAGTATTTGAATACTGTCCTCATAAGAATTTCCCACCAACACACTAATGTTCCACTCCTACGCACATGTGAGCGTCTCTGGCAAAGCACACCTCTGTCTGTCTGTGTCTATGCATGTGTGTGTATGTGTGTGGTCCAAGCAGACCAAAATATGTGGACACAGTTAGAGATCGATTATTTTCAATTGTTGAATGATCAAAAATATCTCAGAACTTAGTTCACCACCCTCTTCAGAGGCAAATGGATTCTAATGGCATTCCCTGGATTCTTGGGGAGCGGGGCCGGTGTTTCTGTATTTCACGGATCTCAGGCAGGGAGATCAGAGGATGTGATTTATTGGGATGTACTTTCTGTATCATCGGGGGACGGGAGAAGCAGCAGAGGCAGCCCCCTTTGATGAAGCATGTGCGAGGAGTGTTGGTCTGGTGCTCTTGAATCAGCAAAGTTGATCCCTCTAGGGGTTTGGACAGGCTGAAGCACGTGCCCCATGTCACTGAGGTTAATATATTACCCTTAAGCGCTAAATGCTCTGTTTAGCATTAGCATTGTGTTACTGTTAACCTCTCCTGTGTTCTTCTGAGAAAATGTAGTATACATTGTTGCTGGAAGCCTGTTTCATCCTTTCAAAACTACTTGCTGTTGTTCAAAGGCTTTATTTTGTTCTTGATTTAACATTAATTCCTTCATGGCCTCCTCTCCAGTTCAAGCTTCCATTGAATTCCTAGAGCCAACTCAATTTCAACAATAAACCTGTGTCCAAGAACACACAGCCAGTTTCTCCTTTTCTTACTGTTTTTATTCATCTGATGTATTATGTGTGGTTTGTCAAAACCCAATTTACAACAGAGACCGAAATGGAGACTCTTAATGTAATATTTTCACTTGATTTTTATCTTGTTCTCTATGGAAGCCTGTTTTCGCCTGTATTTGTACAAAAATAATAGTATCTGTGAAATAAAGTTGAAAATATGAAATGTCACATTGCAAGAAACAAAGTTGCATTGTCACAATTATGAGAAACAAAGTTGCAACTGCGAGATGTAATGTTGAAATTATGGTAAAGTCACAATTACCTGTTTTTATGCCCAAAGTATACAGTACTTTGTTACATGCGTACTGTTCTGATGATAAAATTTGTGCCACAAACGCTGTATCCTATCATACATGTAAAACCAAAGTAAAGCCGAAAAATCTTCTGAAATAAGGATTTGCGCAATCATGAATTTTGGGTGAGGGACACATGATGCAAAACATTCCCCCTCGTGAATTTTAAATCAGATTCAAGATTTTTGAACTTTGAACATGCATATTTATTTATTGCATTCACCAATATAAAGTTGCTTGGTTTGGACGTGACCTATGAGTAAGCTTTGCTTCATGCATAGCTACACTACTGACAATGGACAACTTTGCCTGCAAAGTTTTGCTGAAGTGTTGCTAATTTCTCCTTAAATGTGAGTGCGTCATTTCTGTATCATTAGCTGTGCAGAACAGACTTGCACAACCATTGGTCCATCAAACAATTAGTCCCACCCCAAACGTACACCAGTGGTTCAGCGCGTCATTATGTCCACCTAGTGCTGGGCCATATATTGTAACAGTTCAAACAGTAAACCTGTTTGAATTACGCACACGGTATGAATTTTTTTAAAACCGGCATACCGGTACAAGTGCCTAAGCAATGCATTGGAAGAAAATCCTAAATACTGAATTGGGGTGTTTAATGTATCTCTGAGGGAAACTGGCTGTCTTCAGAAAAGTTTAGAAGAGATTTTCTTTTTACTCTTCCTAAATATAATGCATATTAATATAGTATTTAAAAGTGCAGCACTGCTTTGTTTACAGCGGTAACCAAGAAAATGTTCTATCGTTGCTGTTCCATAAGCACCACCTGCTGTCAGAGAGTGAATTGCTACGCTGATGACACTGAACTCTATGTCAAGACAAACTCAACCCCGTCTGCTGTCCTGCCATCTTCCACTTTGACCATCTGCCTGGAGGAGATAAAGGCGTGGACAAAGCAACATTTCTTGCAGCTAAACAGCTCTAAGACTGAAGCCATCCTAATCGGCACTCCAAACCAGGTCCGAACATGTGTCATTAACATCATTACCTTCTCTGGCCAGGATATTTCACTTTCAACATCAGTCACCAACCTGGGTGTTAAAATGGACTCTCATCTGACCTTTGAGGACCACATCAAACATCTGTGTAAGACCTCTTTCTTCCACCTGAGGAATATCACCCACCAGAGTATCCATGGCGACACCCCTTCCCTACCTCAAGGAACTCCTCACTCCACAATGCTCTACATGTACCCTCCGTTCTGTTTCAGCATATCTCCTGAAATCTCCTAGGACCAAGCTCCGTACTCTGGGAGATCGGGCTTTCTGCTCCCAGTCTGTGGAATGCTCTCCCGGACCAACTGAGGACACCACAGTCTGTGGATGCTTTTAAATGTGGCCTTAAAACCCACCTTTTTAGTAGAGCTTTTGCTTGATTTTTTTTTCTGTGTTGTTTTTCTGTGTTTAAGTGTAGCACTTTGGGATTTTGTTGAAATATAAAGTGCGTTATAAATAAAATGTATTATTATTATTATTCATTTGCATTCTCATTCAGTCCTTCTGCTGCTTCTGTTTCATGCAGATAGGTTTTATTTTGCATATTTTCCAAAGCTAGTGGTGCAAAAACAACACAATTCACCTTTAAGGAGTTATTTCTACAAGATCCAAACATTAACCAACATTTTTTGTTGCTCAAACTGTAGAGCAGGATTTTAGCATTGTGAAAGTCATGGGGTTTGAGTCCCAGGGAATGAATAAACTGATAAAATGAATCTTGAATGCAATGTAAGTTGCTTTGGAAAACAAGTTCTGCCAAAAGCATAAATATAACGCAATGAAGTTAGGTTGATTCACTCATTTATTTAATGTACCAGTTAATTTAGAGGATACCACAGTTTGTAAATTTTGACAAAACCTTTTTCTAAGACTGAAGCAAATAAGCAAAAAGTTTAACAGCATCTTTTTTCAGGCCTTTAAATTGAGGTGGAACCGCCTCATGTCGATCTCTACATGTGTGTACGGTTTATGAAACAGCAACATCAGAAGGAAAGCATATTGTTTTAAGGGCCTCTCGTGCACCCACTTTGGAACATTACTACGACCCTGGTGCTCCTGTTCAGAGAACGCTAATGAGAGAACCTTTAAGGCCAACCATTGTGGGCTCTGAATTTGAGTTTGAACTCTTGCCATTCTCACCACAAAAGCCCAAGCCAAGTAATTCTGTGATTCATTTTTGGCAGTCCTGATACCGAAAGTTTTCCTTCTTCTCCCATAGTCTCTTTCTATTGATTTCAGTGTTCCTCTCCTTGTTTTGCTAGCATGATCCCAGAGACCTAAAGTGTTTGCTATGCTCTGAGACACAGTGTAGAATCGAGTGTTCTGGAACACTGGCTTGTGGAGGTTTTTGGGTTGATCGGTTCTGATAGACTTTAGTATTTGCATGTGTTTTACGGACATAACAACCTACAAATCTGTGTGGAGGATGACATTGTTTTTATCTGCTCCGTTTGCCCGGTTCACTTGCTGTTCCAGCAACTTCCACTCCAACATCAGCTTTAGTAAAATAACCTGATAGCTGGGGAACGCATGGAATTTACGGAAAAGCTCAACTAAATAGCAGCGCTAATAACTGGGGGGCGTGGTGGCTTTGGCGATCGGCGCTCCAGTCAATCTACTCCACAGCCAATCACGGGCCCCCTCCTTGCTCAGGCCCCAGGGCTTCAGCCCCGCCTAGCCCTATGGTTAAAACGGCCCTGCATGTGGGTGAAAAAAAACCCCCGAAAAAAACGAAAGAGATCGTAGCCACATTGTACTAATTTGTTCCCTTGTTTTACTTAAATTGTGGCCACAATAAAACTAAATTATAACAAGGGAACAAATTATTACAACATGGCCACAAATTAATACTGTAAGTCATGTGAATGAATGCTTAATTTATAGCCTCTAACATCTATTTTTCTTCCACATGTCATTTGCAAGGCTCCATTGTAATTCTGTAACGAATCAGTCCACTGAAGGCGAGCGTAGTGAGAACCCATGTGCAGTTTTATTATGGAGTGAACAGGTTCTGACTTGATAGATATGACATCAGTAAACTTTGACTTAACTGGCATGATGTGAGCAGGTCCTGGAGTAGC
>NW_015554131.1:31278-31688 GCF_001515605.1 Sinocyclocheilus anshuiensis
GTATTCCGTAATGATCCAGTCCACTGAAGGTGAGCATAGTGAGAACCCATGTGCAGTTTTATTTACAATGTGAAATCCAGAATCCAAACAATAAACAAAGACTTGACTAGACTTGACTTGAACAGACTTGACGAGGCATGAACAGACTTGACTTGACTTGACTAGGCATAAACAGACTTGACGAGGCATAAACAGACTAGACTCACCGACAGTGGGTTACAACTTCAATACACGACAAGGCACAATGGGAACATGATGGCTACATATAGCAGACAAGAGGGTCACATGACATGAACCAATGGGGAACAAGACACATGACTAAGACTACCAACCAGAACATGACACAATGAACAGAGGAACCAATAGCATGAAGACAAGAGGGCAAGGGAAGCATGACACTAACAGGGTGA
>NW_015554131.1:32057-33241 GCF_001515605.1 Sinocyclocheilus anshuiensis
GTGAACCAATTACGAAATAAAAGACATGAAAACATGAACATGAAACTAAACCCAAAACCCTTTTGGGTGATTTTTATTTTGTTTGTTTTTTTTTGGAAAGAAGTCTCTTATGCACACTAGTGGTGCATTTATTTAATGAAAGTAAAATACAGTAAAAATAATAATATAACCAGTAAAAATAATAATATTGTGAAATATATATTATTATTATTATTATTATTATTATTATTATTATTATTATGTAGTTGATTCTTGTGATGGCAAAGCTGAATTTTCGGCGCCATTACTCCAGTCTTCAGTGTGTCATGATCTTCTGAAATTATTCTAATATGCTGGTTTGGTGCTCAAGAAACATTTTTTTTTTATCAATGTTGAAAACAGTTTTTGCTGCTTAATATTTGTGAAAACTGTGGACTATAATAGCTGCTGGTTATTTAGCTTTGCCATCACATGAATTTCATTTCATTTATGTCAAAATTGTAATAATATTTCACAAAATTAAAATTTTTACTTTATTTTTTATTAAATAAATGAAGCTGTACTTCTTTCAAAAACATAAAAAAAAAATCATTACAAACGTTTACCCATAGTGTATATTAATTTAAAAAATTTATCAATGTTGTAGCGTCTGGACCAATCAAAAACACAATTTTTCATTTGATTTAACAAATCAGTTATTCATTAGATTAACAAGTCGTCACAGACCCCTCACCCAATAGACTGGGCGCCAGGATGTCTGCGAATGACCACAGGCCACTGGTTACCATGGCAACCCCGACACCTTTGCTGAGACCAGAGCCATTTACGACCTGATGGAATGTGAGTAGGGAAAATCACTGCATGTTCCATAGCAAGAGGCACAATGCACAGTAGAAATGGACTTTTCTACTAATTAATCCATAGGAAAACCTTTCTTTGAATGAACACACATAGCCTTCAGGTCATCGTGTATGTTGTCTTTGAGATTTTATACTGTTTTATGCAGGCTTGTGATGGAAACACTCATTCCTGTCATCCTACATATATGTAACCCTACCATGTTTAGTATCTATGAATTAGTCTTCTGATGATCTAAACGAGAGTGTATATTATATGTTGGTACATAGGCAATATATTAGTGTCCTGAGAATCTTTAGTAATTTCAATTCAAGTTCCATATGCAAATTACCATGCTTCCACACAAA
>NW_015554131.1:33791-55030 GCF_001515605.1 Sinocyclocheilus anshuiensis
TGATGTTTCCTTCAGGCGGTAGATCTGCTGAATATGCAAATGGTTCCATAACTTCATTCCTTATTCTCTTTACTGTGTTAAGCTTTAACCCTTTCCTATACAAACTGTATGCGTGTGTGTGTGTGTGTGTGTGTGTGTGTGTGTATGTTAGACCAGTTTAAGTGTTTATGTAGTATGTTAGACTAGTTTAAGTGTTTATGTAGTTAATAAAGTCTTACTTGTATCACACTTGACGTTGTTCATTGTTTGCTCATAACTGGAGTCACTTAATCATGCAGATTTATGCTACAAGCTCTGTGTAGAATTGTACAGTAAGAAAGTTATTTCCCTTAACCAGGAAATTAACGTTCTTAGAATTGACAGACAGTTGACCCTGAGAGGTCAAGTAAATATCTACAGTGGATCTAAATATTTATAATTAATTATAACTAGTTATGATTAATTATTCATATTTCCCTTATGAGCTGATTCGCTACAATGTTTAACAAAAAATACAATGAAAACTGCTGTTTCTGAGAGAGAAAAAAAAAACCTGATGAACTCCTAAAATAACATTGTCCATGTTTTAAAGTGTTGTTATGGAAATGTGACAAATTATGCAGATGACATATTGTGAAGATGTAATATTAAAATTGTAGGTCTGATATAGGATATGTTTGATTGGGTTAATTAACCCACTAGCAAAGTGCATTACTTCACCCTTCAGCTTGAGCACAAGTGGGATGATGCACAAAATTGTGATTGGATTTTAATTTTTCTTCTTATAAAACATTGTTAGTACACTGTTAATATCTGTTTTTCTCATTTCATGTCTCACATCATATTTTCATCATCACAAACAAGGTAGAAAAAATTCCTTTATTAGTGATTTTATTGTCGAGATAAACGCTGGATGAGAGGTAGCCACTGCCATCTATATATTGACGGAATGAGATAACCAGCATTGAGAAGAGGACATAGCAACACGAACGGGTGGCCAGTTCAAAAGAAAGGGATCCATCTGTGTAAACAACACCTCGTTGAGGGGAGTTATTAATTAACCTCAGTCATTTGCCAAGGATTTATCTGATCCCCCTCCCTCCATCTGACTCCAGCTGACTGGAGGCATTCAGTGTGGTAAAAACCGCATGGACGTGTGCCCTATCTGCAGAGGGCCCTCGACCAAGTTGACCATAAATCTCTCTGACGCCCACTTACAGCGTAGACTTCTTGCCACAACCACCAGCCGCCCCCACCCTTGTCTGAGAAGAGAAAGAAAGGGCCAATGTGGTTACAATTTATTATTTCATCAACATACTGTCAGACAAGAACTTGCCTTTTTATCCATTCCCTGTAAAGTTTGGGAAAGAGCGGTTCATCTTCTTTTTCCTGCCTTAAAGAATGTCAGCAATGCTTCCCAAGAATCCCATATTGTTGACTTTGGTGTAGGATGAAAGGTCCAGCTTCTCTGTTCTCTCTGCAGATCTTAAATAGGATTAGATGGCCTCGACATGATCAGATGCACAGAGGCTAGGACAGATTATGTGCTTCTATGCTTCTGTTATTTTGAGGATATGGTTTGCAAATAAGAAAAGAGAAAAAGTTCAGCCCTGAATAGTATGTCCCTTCATTGATCAAATCTTTACACGCATTTATGAGATCCATGCTGTCTCAGACAGGTGATGTGTACTGGACTTCTTCTTTCACAGTGTAGTTTCATAGTACTTTTAAAACAGTACGTCACAAATATCTCTTTTGTTCTACTATAAATATTTAAAGGGGTCATATGATGTTGCTAAAAAGAACATTATTTTGTGTATTTGGTGTAATGAAATGTGTTTATGTGGTTTAAGGTTCAAAAAACATTATTTTCCACATACTGTACATTATTGTTTCTCCTCTATGCCTTTCTGAAATGCGTCGATTTTTATAAAGCTCATCGGTCTGAAAAGCGAGGTGTGCTCTGATTGGCCAGCTATCCAGTGCGTTGTGATTGGCCGAATACCTCAAGCGTGTGACGGAAATGTTACGCCCTTACCATATTGTGATGCCGTGTCCCGGAGCAACGAGACAAAACCAATAAAACCCATTATAAACTAGGCATTTGTTGCATCCAGTGGGGACATAATTACAGATTATAATGACTTATACTGTCTTTTTACGCGTTGAGTTGCATCGCGCAGCGTAAACATAAAACCATGTCTGCATTTGCCTCCATAAAATGCGCTGCACACATCTGAATATTTGGTTTGAACTGTTCTGGAACAGTGTTGTGAATACAACTTAATCACTGATTTCTAGTCGTGTCCTCTTTTGGAAGGCCAAACAAAGTAGTTTCGCTTTCACATCGAAACACACAGTGTCTTCACATCATGGCGGCGGCGGTGGCAGCAGCAATAAAGTTACGCCTTCTTTCTTTGCGTGAACATTTGGGCGGCGTTATGCAAATCTTCCAGCATAGTGACGTAGACATGTTGGAGGCGTGTTAGAACGAGCCGTTTTAGGAGGGCGTGGACCAGTCTTAACATTTATAAAGAATATATCTTTGGGTTTGAGACTTTAGTCAGCTTGTAACACTCCAAAGAGAAAGGAAAACTTGAAATCGCATCATATGAGCCCTTTAAAATGCACAGTTGTCCTGAAAATGAGTCTTCATTTACTCACCATCATCGTGTTTCAAACCTGTATGACTTTACTAATCATGACTAGAACACAGTAGGTTGAAGTCAGGAATCAGTAAGCTTCATGAATGAATAATGTACATTGGGAAAAAATGGTGTAGAAACAATTTTCACTACACATTGCTAGTAAAATTCAAAAATTCAAAATTTAAGTAACACATTGAATTAAACATGAAATTTTGAAGTAGAACACTAAAATAGTATTTTCTTGTAAAAATGTACTCTAACAATTTTTAATTACAACTTAGAAAAGTCCTTTTTTACAGTGTACATCGGTTTTGATAGGTCTAACTCAATCTGACATAATGGCATCATCACATGGCGCAGCTGATTGGTTCTTTTTGTATCAAAAGTCAATGAGCTTACTGCTCAACATTTAAATACTTGGCTAGTGCTTTCTGTAGCAGTTGCAGCGCGCTTCAGAAACCCTCCACCTTCCCCAGCTCTACCTGTATAGATCTGTTACTGGGTGATTCATGTATATGGTGGTTATTTTTTATGTATGTCTTATGTGCAGCAGTATTTCTTACATGCTCACAGCAGCATGTTGTGGATGTATTGGGAGTGAGCAAGTCTCAGTACATGTTCTGCCACAGCAGCGTGGCAGATCTATTCTGCCAAGACCAAACGCATTAACATTGTCATGTACATTAACATGCTAAACCCACCGAGAGTTGTCATGATAGAACTGTGAGTAATTTGCAAAGATTTGACTCAACAGAACAAATCATTCACAAATCTGACATTATTACTTATTTAATTAACTTTAATGGTGCTTTTTTGGTCATTTCGTAGCATAAAAGTGTCCATTTATTTGTATTAATTTAAAGAGCTGATTTCTTCGAAAATTGTAGAATAAATTACAAATCATACAGGTTTGGAACAACATAAAGGTGAGTAAATAACGACAGAATTTTAATTTTGGGGCAACTATTCCCTTAATTAATTTTCCTTAATTTTCTAAGGAAGTTTAATTTTCTAGGGATATTTCAAACAAATTTTCCATGAATAGTACACCTCCAATACAAATAGAAACACTGACTGCCTGACTTTTGCCAATATTAACATTCAAATGAGCAGGAGAAATTCAAAGGCACTATTGTTTCAAGCTCCATCTTTCTTCTTATTTTCTCTCTTGCAGTAAAGAACTTTTTCTATTAGAAAAACGCAACAGCGGAGTCCGAGGCATGTGGAGATGCTACCTTTTCTCCAAGCAAGCAGGGCCCACCCAGAATGCTTTGACATGGAAGATTCTGCCACCATTAATGGAGACAGATATGTTACATTCTGAAGTATTTAGCTCAACCCACCTGCTTTTACTAAGAAAATAAAGCTTGGGAGAATTTCCTTCTCTGGATAAATGGACCATTGAAGACTTGATGTATTATTTGTGTTTAAAAAAGGATACATTTTCACCATTTAATTCTACTGTAAATTAATAGTGGTGGGCTGTTGGAATAGCATCCTCCTTGTGTTGCTAAAACCATTTATTATCAGAGGTCTGATCTGGTGGGCTTTCAGCTGTTATTCTAACAGTCTATCACTGTTATCAGCGGTGTTTAATTTTGCATGTGAACCCTTTAGCCATGAGTATCTTGGTAATTTAGTAATAAGATTACATTATAGTGAGAACTGAAAACGCGGTTCACAAGTTATGCAAAGATTTTATGATTAAAGCATTTTTTCTCTTCCTAATGCGGTCTGATATTTGGCTCCCATGCAAACACAATCTGACCCAGGCGAACTACAGATTCCTGTTACTAACATTATTCTCTCAGATCTGTATTTGAATGAGGTTAATTAAATTTCTTGCTGTGAATACCAAGCGTCCCTCTACGTTTTAATTGGTGAGTCATTTCCACCAGGTGGGGGTTCAGGTTAAGCCATAGGAAAACCGGGTAAGGGATGTTTCATTAGAGGCCTATAGCGATGACTCAAACCGAAGTGGGTACAAACTGAAGGAGTGTATCAATATGGCCATTGTTGCAGAGGGCATAACAGCCCCGAATGAATTCTGTGACCCTAGTGCAGGATTTCACACCCCCTCCAGAGTGTTCACACACAGCCTCACAGAATCAGAGACAAATAATAAGAGCTCTTGCTGTGGTTTCATTAACATTTGTTTGACTTTGCTGTAAACTGTGTCTGCCTCAAATTTTCATTTTTATTTATGCTTGTCGATTCTGAGGTCTACTGTTGGAAGCACATTTATGTAATCATCTCGTTTGTTTGGATTTTAAATGTGATCCATTTTCATATTCATAAGACTGATAAAAGATAATCCTAAATGAAATGCCTACTTGCATTGGCTATGTGAGGGAAAATATGAAATAGCGTATGCTATAAAATGTAAGATGAGTTGTCATACAAGATAAAAAGACATAATGTTCAAGCATTTGTGTTTTTTTTTTTTTGAGAGTTTAACAGAGAATAATTACACATAATGATGCATAATAAAGAATAAGAAATGTATCACGATACAAGCCACCACAAAGACTATTTACATAATTTGTAAACGGCTGCATCAGTGTCTTAATTCACTCAATGGTTCTCAAAATTGAGATGTGGTTTTTACCAATGAATGAACAAGTCAAGGACGTGTTTCACCCCATATTAGACAATGTTGTATATATTTAGACTGTTTTGAAAGATAGGCAGACAGAAAGTCAAACAGCTTCATCTGCCAAAAGGCCTTGGGTCCACATTTATACTTACTTTCATTTTGCAACAGAAATATACAGCATGAATGTCTGCTAATGTTTGCAGGCTTTCTGGAAAATCATCTATCCTTATTTTCCGTGTGCTTACATTCCTTAATTTACAGCTTTCACAATGAGGAATCACACATCATTTCAGTCTCACCTTATGTGTCACTCCATGTAAAAATGCACTTACTGACTAATAATTCCAATTTATTTATTTATTCAAAGGTAAAACCAGTTTGCAACAAAATAAAAACAAGCAACGCAAATAAAGCAAAACTAACAGATAGGCTAGTTCACTAAAATTAAAATGCTGCCATCATTTACTCACCCACATCTTTCCAAATCTGTATGACTTTTTTTTCTTTTGTGGAACATAATATATTTTGAGAAATGTGTTTTCTTTTGTATTTTTTGTAAGTCAATAGTCATGGTTGGTTTGTCACCATTCTTTACAATATCTTCTTTTGCTTTCCACAAGAAATAAGGTCATACAGGTTTCAAACGAAATAAGGGTGAGTAAAGGATGACAACAGTTTAATTTTTTGGTGGATTATCCCTTTAACAGCCCTCTAGTTTTAATTTGTAGTTTTAATTAAATTTCTAGCGAATCTGAAAATTGTACATAAAACACTATTCTGAAGTCGGTTAATTCCTTTCAACATAGCAATTTAAACTGTTCAGCAAAATTATCTCAATCGGTCCTTGATTCAGTCTCAAAGTCGTGATTCAGAACATTCAAATCCTAGATTGTGATGAATCGTGAATAAATCACTGTTGGAGTCGTTTCGTGTCAATTCATTACGGTGCATTCCAAGCGGTAAAAACAATCATGGCCGCCATATTGAAGGGTCGTTCCAAACCAAAGTGCTCAAAACTGGCCACTTCAAAGGGCCCTTCGGAATGAAGAATTTCGAAGGGTACAACTGATGGACACTTCGGCCCCCCATGATTCTTTGCGCAGATTCTTTGCATGATGACAGCACCTCGTTATGGGCATGGGATGATGACGCAGAAGGGCACTTCAAGAAACAGTTGTTTGGTCCCCTACACACTTCAACCCTTCGAAGCTCTCACTCCAGAGAGTAAACCCTTTGAAGGGATTAGGGCATAGGGATGAGCCCTTACAAATGGAATGCAGGGTCTGTCAAATAGGTAGGCAAAATGGTCTAATCGGTTCGCTAATCTGAATTATTAGGACAGAAATGCCCAATACGATGCTTCATAAATGGCAACGAGTTGATTCTTTTCGATGAATCTTTAGTAGCTATCCGTGACCTGGAGATTTCTACCGAATCAGTTAGCAATGCAGTTTGATCATTCGGGCAGTTCACTCACTCACAGGATTGTTTGAAACAGCTTCTTTCAGTACAAACTGATATGTACCCCAGAAAACAAGCACTGGATGGGTATGTACCTGGTATGTAAGTGGGTATGTACCTGCGATCAAGTGAAGCCATACCTTTGTAAATAAATCCTACCCAAAGATGATCTTTATGATTTTCCAGCACATGCATCTTGTGAACGTCTATTTTGCAGGTATGTTTTCCAAACAAAAGTGTATCAAATTATTACACAAACACTTAAACGTTACAGTATGACTTGACATTACCTATATTTAGGAAATATTGTATATTGCCTATATTTAACATCAAATATTGTATAATTAACAGATGAGATGATGAATATTAAGATTATAATTGATTCTGATACAGAAGATTTAAACAGAGAAGATTAGTTAGCTCTGTGTTGAATGGATTGAGGATTTCACAGAAGGTATCCTGTAATGAACAGTTGCATTCTCTCTGTTCTTTTTTAAGAAGATAAAAATTGCTTTATGGGAAGATTAGGGTTGGCTGACCTTCTGCTTACATGCATGCCTACCTCAGTAATTACAGCTAATGGGTCTGTCATTCAAGACAAGGACTGTTAATATAAAGCTTGGTTATTGTACAGTTTCTGTTTTGTTTTTTTACCCACCAGTTCTTGCCAGTTTTCATTTACCCAGTGCTGTTCAATTGAGTTTATTTATATAGCACTTTCACATAGCTTGAAGGAGAATAAAGTCAAGCCAAAGGCAGCTGTTGCAAGGGAAAACTCTAAAATGGTTTAATACGATCAGGAAGAAACCTTGAGAGGAACCAAATTTCAAAGGAGCTTGCATATATTTAAACAAATTGTTTAAAGGCCAAATATGAACTGGCTATAGAATACTTACAACAATGTGTTAAAATGATCATTAAATAAATATAATAACTGTTGGTAGTCCATCCCAAGACAACTTAATGTTTGTCAGATGACTTTAATGGTAGACCTGAGCTTTGTGACTTTATATTTGAGGAATAGTGTTTTTTAAAACCCAACAGGTGACAAGGTGATGAAATTGGCTTGACATGCTCAGATTTTCCAAATTTGGTAAGAACTCCGGCTTCTGTATTTTGAACTAACTGAAGCTTGTTTATGGAAACTGTAGTAGGGCATCTTTCCATTGGGCTCCATCTCTTTGATGCGCATGTGTATGGTGGCACTGGTTCAGTGAAGTGTAGTGAAAGACTCACTTACTGTCTGGAGAAGCCTTTATACATACATTTAAATACATAAATTCCTCAAATTTACAAGTTAATAACAATAAGATGTCAGTTATGTGCAGGGGAAAACTTGTCTCATAGTGGATGATTTGTGAGCTGATTCATCTTACTCGTTGCATCACATAATCTGCTCCATATATATGGCTTTTCTGATGTAAACTTGCTCGGTAGCTCACCTAGTACAGTGTTGCACTTACAAAGCAAGTCCCATGAAACATGAGACATGATAAAAGAGCTCAAAGATTTGTAGAAGCAAACTGGTTGCTTTGCTCTTTTTAACACTATTTGTTAGGTTTAGGTTTTGGTTTAGTATAGGTGGTACATTATTTTCAAACATGATCATGATCACTCATCGGACATTACATTTCCCAAGTACCATGATTAGTACAAGAACTAATGTAATAAAATATTGCCCGATTCACATTCATGTGTTTCAAATAAAACAATGCTTTTAGTGCCACACACAAGACATTTCACTTTGAATGTATCATGAAACGTGGAAGAAGCAACATATCATTTTACAGATATGTGGCCAAAGGCATATTTCCAATGAACCTGGGTTTGTAAAGTGACTTGACTGATGGAAATGTAACATGCACTGCACACAGACCCAACTAATGGATAATGAAATTTGTTATTTATTTTTTATTGTTATTAACAATTTTATAGAATAGTTGTTGCAGCTATATTAAAAACATAGATCGAGGTAGGCCTATCCCAGTCCTTGCATTTCTAGGAAGCTCCTATTGCTGGAAAATATGTAATTGCGGTTGTCAAACAGAACAAGAAAATGTGAACAGAGAAAGAAATGCCCTCTGAATGTGAAGGATAATTTTTAGCAGCCCTGTGTATTTTCACAAAGCCAACTTACTCATGTAACATATTGCTGTGCTGCGGCTATGAGCGCATGAACATTTTTCATCCGAACATTAGCGGGCCAAAGTACACAAGACAATTACGCTGCGTTCAGTCTCTTTAGCTGTACACACAGAAAGCAAGGGTTGAACATTTTCCACCCTTTAGAACACTCCCATCCTCCCAGTGTCAGCTGAAAAGCAAAATCATCTGTCTTTTTTCCTGTAAAAAAAAAGTAGTCTCTTCCTGGTTTTTCTTACAGAATGTGAAAACTCTAGGAAGAGATTAAGGAGAGAAAAAATGACACAGGATGTGATTAGAAAAGACCCCCGTTTATGATTTTGTATTAAAAGTGTGCCAAATATTTTCTCCATGGAAAGAATGTTGTTCTAACCAGTTCCATGTGAATGGTCTGGAGGGGAATGCAGTCCAATGGTTGGGCCATGGATTCGTTTTTAAAATGACTGGAAAAGAAGTATGTAGAATGAGTGAGAAAATGTATAATAATAATAATAATAAAATAGAAATGTCAGCTGTGTATTTATTTAATAGACTGAATAAATAATAGAATATTAAATGTTTTCATACATTCTTAGAAGTGGCATTCAAGTTCATTCAGATGAGTTTAGCCAATGAAATGTCTTTCAAACTGGTTTAGGAAAAAGTCATTCTTTCAGGTCAAGGATATTGCTTGCTTTACAAGTTATTTACACAGACTCAGCCAGATGAACAGAGTACAGATAGATGCAAATGAAAGTGTTTGTTTGTGCTGGCATTTGGCTGTGTTAAATCCCTATTCCTGGTTTTTATGGCTCTTGACATCAAAAAGACAACACCATTTTCTGTATCTCTACTGCATGCCTTGCACAGGAGGTATAATAATAGCTAAAGTCTGTCAGTTGGGCAAAGAATTAATAATGTTTTACATACGGACAAAGAATTAGGACTGCTAACCCCTTGGACAGGATAAAATGAGTGATAAAAGGGAAATTTTGCCACATTAGAAAGCGCTAATGACAAAAAGTCTTTAAACAGCAGAATGTTTTTGACTTTGCTTTGAAGTTCAACATTGTTTTAACAGTACATTGGGCATTAGCTAACAGGAGCTTTTCCTGCCCACTTGATTACAGTGATATACACCATTCAGTTTTCAATAAATGGCTTTAAAATTCTAATGTAATTCTTGAAATAAAAATGGGGTAGCAAAATGAGTGCAGTTTGAGACCATTTGATGTCAGTGTTCGGTTCATTCGGCAGCGGTCAAAGTGGTTTCAAACTCAGGTGTGCATTAGAGAAATAGACACTGAAAATGAACCTGAGTCTGCTTAAAAACATGGGCAGGAATACAGTTCATATGAACTTTGGTACACTTTGCAATTCGTAAAAAGCAATCCAGCCTAATTCACCAAAGTGAACCGCTATTCATGATGTGTCAAAATTTGTATCTTTGGATGCTCCCAGTACACTAATTATAGCATAAAGCATTTCTTTAGCTGCTTGTCTCTGAATAAATTGGCTTTGGAGAGCAGCTTGCATTATTTGCATCTCTTGCAGTACATCTTCTGTGATTTGTGTGTAAAGTTCTGTTGATACAGTACATCCAAAGGGTCAAATGCTTAAGTAACATGATGAAATTGCCATTGTCTCCCACATTACCTTCATATAATGGAAATTAGCTGCCACTAGTTCTCATGGTGGTTCCCAATCCTGCTCATTGAGGGCCAATAACTACCTGCAAAGTTTATCTCCAGGCTTCTTTTTTCCCTGGGAGACAAAATATTTTTTTATTCATGAGCAAACAGTTTGGTGACTTTTTATTTCCATTGGACAAAAAAAAAAAAAATCTTATATGTTCCACAAAAGAAAGATGTCATACAGTTTTGGGGGGTGAGTAATTGACGGCAGAATTTTAATTTATGTTTGAACTATCCCTTTAAGTTTATTTAAAATCTAGTGATGACTATGACCATCTGTATAGAAAGTCAGTTGTTAGAATATTTTGTTCATTCAGTCACTGGACAACATTGATAATTCATAGGGGAAGATGGTCAGCTGCAAAACATGCTCTAGACAAACAAGATAAACAAGACATCCCATAAAAACGACTTATCCTAGTATTCTCTCGGTATCCAGCTCATCCATTTCATAATGATTATTGAATTTGAGCAAAAGGGGAACTCACCAATCTAATTTTCTAACTGAGGTCCTTTCAGGTTTGTCAGAGCCCATGTAGGTCCGTTCAGTTAACATTGACGCTCTGTTAGTGAACAAAAAGAATACTATAAGAGTGCTTGTACTGTGGTCGGCTTGGTCATCATTGTGCCGCCTATTCATTTGACCCTAGCTCCACCTTTAATCAAAATGCTTCTGTGAAACCTCATGTTGTCCTGGTAGACTGGCTTATTTGATGTTCAGATCTCAGGAGAAGATATCTGTGTTTGTTATTGCTCTTACTCATTTAGAGCTACGAGAACCTTCATAGTCTCTAGTGCACGGACTGTAAACTTAAATGATCAACAGTTTTGACTTGGCGCTTCCAATGTCAATCAGATCCAAGTAGTGGGCAAGTATAAAATAACCTTCATAACAATTTGCATACAGTGTAAATATTTGAATATACCATATAGATTGACCATCGTCTCCTGCCCTTCGTCTTCCAAGCTTTAATGAAGTCCTTTGAGAAATAATGTATACATATATTGCTATCGCCACCTACAGAACTGACCTTATGCAAATGTAAAGTTTAATCAGCTTTCAGGGAGTGGAATTTGATGGTAAACCAATTCTGCATCGACTTAAAGGGTTAGTTCACCCAAAAATTAAAATTCTGTCATTAATTACTCATCCTCATGCTGTTCCAAACCCGTAAGACCTTTGTTTAAATGGCTTTAAAATTCTAATGTAATTCTTGAAATAAAAATGGGGTAGCAAAATGAGTGCAGTTTGAGACCATTTGATGTCAGTGTTCGGTTCATTCGGCAGCGGTCAAAGTGGTTTCAAACTCAGGTGTGCATTAGAGAAATAGACACTGAAAATGAACCTGAGTCTGCTTAAAAACATGGGCAGGAATACAGTTCATATGAACTTTGGTACACTTTGCAATTCGTAAAAAGCAATCCAGCCTAATTCACCAAAGTGAACCGCTATTCATGATGTGTCAAAATTTGTATCTTTGGATGCTCCCAGTACACTAATTATAGCATAAAGCATTTCTTTAGCTGCTTGTCTCTGAATAAATTGGCTTTGGAGAGCAGCTTGCATTATTTGCATCTCTTGCAGTACATCTTCTGTGATTTGTGTGTAAAGTTCTGTTGATACAGTACATCCAAAGGGTCAAATGCTTAAGTAACATGATGAAATTGCCATTGTCTCCCACATTACCTTCATATAATGGAAATTAGCTGCCACTAGTTCTCATGGTGGTTCCCAATCCTGCTCATTGAGGGCCAATAACTACCTGCAAAGTTTATCTCCAGGCTTCTTTTTTCCCTGGGAGACAAAATATTTTTTTATTCATGAGCAAACAGTTTGGTGACTTTTTATTTCCATTGGACAAAAAAAAAAAAAATCTTATATGTTCCACAAAAGAAAGATGTCATACAGTTTTGGGGGGTGAGTAATTGACGGCAGAATTTTAATTTATGTTTGAACTATCCCTTTAAGTTTATTTAAAATCTAGTGATGACTATGACCATCTGTATAGAAAGTCAGTTGTTAGAATATTTTGTTCATTCAGTCACTGGACAACATTGATAATTCATAGGGGAAGATGGTCAGCTGCAAAACATGCTCTAGACAAACAAGATAAACAAGACATCCCATAAAAACGACTTATCCTAGTATTCTCTCGGTATCCAGCTCATCCATTTCATAATGATTATTGAATTTGAGCAAAAGGGGAACTCACCAATCTAATTTTCTAACTGAGGTCCTTTCAGGTTTGTCAGAGCCCATGTAGGTCCGTTCAGTTAACATTGACGCTCTGTTAGTGAACAAAAAGAATACTATAAGAGTGCTTGTACTGTGGTCGGCTTGGTCATCATTGTGCCGCCTATTCATTTGACCCTAGCTCCACCTTTAATCAAAATGCTTCTGTGAAACCTCATGTTGTCCTGGTAGACTGGCTTATTTGATGTTCAGATCTCAGGAGAAGATATCTGTGTTTGTTATTGCTCTTACTCATTTAGAGCTACGAGAACCTTCATAGTCTCTAGTGCACGGACTGTAAACTTAAATGATCAACAGTTTTGACTTGGCGCTTCCAATGTCAATCAGATCCAAGTAGTGGGCAAGTATAAAATAACCTTCATAACAATTTGCATACAGTGTAAATATTTGAATATACCATATAGATTGACCATCGTCTCCTGCCCTTCGTCTTCCAAGCTTTAATGAAGTCCTTTGAGAAATAATGTATACATATATTGCTATCGCCACCTACAGAACTGACCTTATGCAAATGTAAAGTTTAATCAGCTTTCAGGGAGTGGAATTTGATGGTAAACCAATTCTGCATCGACTTAAAGGGTTAGTTCACCCAAAAATTAAAATTCTGTCATTAATTACTCATCCTCATGCTGTTCCAAACCCGTAAGACCTTTGTTGATCTTCAGAACACAAATTAATATATTTTTGATGAAATTCGAGAGCTTTCTGACCCTCCATAGAGAGCAATGAAACTGAAATGTTCCCAGGCCCAGAAATATAGTAAGGACATCATTAAAATAGTCGATGTGACATCAGTGGTTCAACCATAATTTTACGAAGTTACGAGAATACTTTTTGTGCGCAAATAAAACTAAAATAATGACTTTAACAATTCTTTTACTCCAAGTGACCGTCTTCCGCCATTATCGAGAGTACCACAACACATGCACATGCATTCCTCTGCTCGTAAACAAGGTGCAGCGCATGCGACGTGGTATTCTCGATAATGGCAGAAGAAAAATTGTTGAATAAAGTCATTATTTTTGTTTTCTTTGCACAAAGTATTCCGTAGCTTCGTAAAATTACTGTTGAACCACTGATGTCACATGGAATATTTTAACGATGTCCTTACTACCATTCTGGGTCTGGGAACATTTCAGTTGCATTGCAGTCTATGGAGGGTCAGTAAGCTCTTGGATTTCATCAAAAATACCTTAATTTGTGTTACGAAGATGTATGAAGGTCTTAAGTGTTTGGAATGACATGAGGGTGAATAATTAATGACAGAATTTCATTTTTGGGTGAACTAACCCTTTGAGCCACAAAATTTATATCCATATGCAGTATTCGTGAATTTGTAAAGATCTGTTTAAGAAGAAGAAGAAGATCCACACGCAAATAAAACCATTTTCTTTTCATAAATACCAAGCGTACACTCTAAAAAAGGTACAAAAGCTGTTACTGGGACAGTAACCTTTCAAAAGGTACACCTTTGTATATTAGTACTGTACCTAAATGGCTCATATTAGAACCTTTTGAAAGGGTACCGCCACAGTGACACTTTTTGTACCTTTTTCTGATGCCTTCCAGATGTTAATTGATATTATTTGTGTACAGATCATTATCTTCTTGATACCAAACTTAAGATCCAGAGAAATGTTTGTCTCTTTACCAGGACATCTAGGAACATTGGGGACATCTCATCCATCTTTGAGTCTTGTGTAGAGTCTTCAGTTGATCAGAATACTTCTGGATTCCTGGCACCAAGAATGTCAGATGTTCTGCATACTGCCTAGTTAATCAGTAGATGTACGGGCCGCATATAAGATCAGGTTAACAGCCAAGGATATCCTGAAACCATCAATCAGAATCGTAACCATTCTAATCTTCCTGCCCATTGGCAAAAAGTTAGACACCAACATCATAAAAACATTGGCATTTTGGTTTTGACAACCACTATTAAAACCTTATTTTAGTAGCACTGTTTTGACTACTTACCAACTAATTGTCTAGCTAAATACTCCTGGAGAAGGGTGAGGATTAATTAACAGTTCTCAGTTTAAGAGTTAAAGTTCTTCATACTGTTTAGAAACTTCAAACCTGTAAGCCGTTACGTTTGTGGTGGCTGTAGTGCAACACTGCCAAATACTTTAGGAAAGAAAACCACCCTGAAACAAACAAACACGGTCTACAAATGACTGTGTTTGTGGCTAGACAATAATTCAGCAGAAATCTGGTCATTTCTGTGCGTCACAGATTTTATAACGTAGTGTGGTTGAATTTTGTGACTTGTGACTATATTTTAATTTTCTGACAGTCATAAAAATATATAGACTAGGTCTTTTTTATGGAATTGCTTTACAGTGTTAGAAGATGCTCTCAATCATGCTCACAACTGAAGACTTTATGAAGACTATAAAACTTATTTGATTAATTTATAATGGTTATGTATTTATTTTAACAAGAATACCCACAATAAATGAAATAATGCCAAACTGATGCATAGTTTACTTTACAGTCTTGTGCCATACGAAACAAGCACAAGAGCTTGTCACTTCAAGGGACAACTTTTTACCTTATTTACTCCTAAAATTCATAGTAGTGCATTAAGGGTACATATTACTACTTCAGGGTGCTAATATGCACCATCTATGGATAGATAAGGTATAACGCTGTCTCTTTATTGCCCCAATGACAAGCTGATGCACTCCTAAAGGTAGTAGTGGACAGAAATGTTGAAAAACAGAAATGTTTTTCTAACAGTAATGATCTCTATCTTTCATTGCAGGATACTGATGGAGGCACATCCCATGAACTCGTTGCCCCCCATAAAATCACATTGTGAAGTGCCTGTGTTTGTTTTTTGAATCTTCAATTCTCTGTAGCACATAATATGCAAACACATTCAACAAGGGTTAAAGCTATTGTTCTGATTCCAGTGGGCACTAATTCGCTAAGTACCATGAGTCAGGCCCTCCTAATTCAATCATGAACTCAAACCCTCAAATTGAGATGGATAACACTGCTGTATGCTGCAGATGATGTGCTCATTTGGAAACCACAGCAAATTTCCAGATATTTCACCCAGCTTCTCAGCCTTCTACTGGTCACAGAAAGTCTGTTTGGGCTCATTTGTAAGTTTGCCACCTCCATGGGTGGTCTAAAGTTCATTTTTTATGTTTGGTGTTTGCACAGTGTTGGAGCACTTTGTTTTTCTGGCATGTCTTTCACAGCTCTCAGAAACTAGCAGACTGGTGGGGTTTTCTTTTGCACTGCCTTTTTCTGAAGAACAAATCTCTGTTTTCAAAAATGTTCCTTTATAATGTCAGCCTCATTCTCCCAACATAAAACACAGTCTGTTGGCATAGCCTTTACACGTATGTTGACAGCGCAGAATTTATTCAACTTTTTTGACAGCCTGTTTCAAGCAGTGCACACATATATTTCTGTCTTCATATCGCTTCTGTTTTTGATTGAAATATAAGTTTAGTTAGTTAAGAATTCAATCCGTTTTTCTGGGATGTGTTTCAAACCAATTCTTTTTGCCTTTATAATTTTCCACGGCACAATATACACACCATTTTTAGCATTTTAAAGTTTGTGTTTGGATACAGTTTCATAAATGACAAAGGAGTTATTTTGGAGTTTCTCTATCCTAGACAATCTGAAGATGAAAAAAAAATCTCCAGTTTTGGTAAAATGACGTTAGTGGAAGCAGCTGTTTAGGGAGGGATTCCTGTTGTCATTGAGGCCAGGCCATGTTGACATGGTTTCTCAGGAAATCAGGTGAGACGGGGCGCCGCACTTGGATGGATGTTGATGGATCGTTACAGGATGATACAGCCATCCAGGGTCATGTACGATCCAAATCAGGACATAGACATTCACAGAGGTCAGTGTTTGTCCCAGTGGGTCAGTTGGGTGAATTGCATAGGGTGTATGATGAGGGTGTGTGTCATGCTTTTATTTGCTGGTCAAGCAAAGCATCTCAGTGGATATTGATGGCACGAATAATGGACTGTAAGAGCTTGCTTTTTCTTAACATCTGTTCCTAGTTTTGTTGCACTGATTTGTTCTGTAGATAATTTTCCATTTTGTTTTCACATTTTTTATCATTTTTGTTGTCTAGTCAGGAAGGTTTGTCTGGGCATCGAATGGTCCGCTTTCTTGCATTATTGTTGAATGTTTTTCAAAAATGTTGCCCCCTTGTGTGCAAAGTTCAAACCACAGTGCTGATGCCTGCAATGTGCTTTTCTTCTGTCTTTTCCACACTTGGAAGTTTGATCATAAGAAATACAGCCGTTTCCCTGGTAACCGCAGTAAACAAAGCAGAGCAGCACCTAACTTTGAAACTTGCAGTGCTCATATTTGATCAATTAAACCATAGCCTTCTGAAGTGTAAGCTATATCTCAATTTACATTTCGCCAAAGCACCACCTGAGTTTTCTCCTCCCATTTCTACTAGTTACGCTTGTTCCCTTCCCGCGCTACTACCTGCGCAGATATCAACAGCACCACTGGGTTGTAGGTAGCCAAGTTGAGGTCACAAATGGGTTGAAATTTGTATGTGTCAAATGTGTGAGAAGGATGTGTTTCATACGAGATCTGGCAACTGGACAACCTTGGAATATGTTGACGTGATTATTCATATAATGAGGTTTGGGCCATACAAATTACAGGAGTTTTACCGGAGGCGAATGTAGCAAACATATCAAATATGCCCAGTGGGATTTTTTATAGAAAGATTAAAAATACGGGAGAAATACGTGAAAATATTTAAACGGGATGATAGCGTGATAGAATGGTAAAATATGGGAGAATCCTGGGAGAAACAGGAGGGTTGACAGGTATGATGGTGGGTTGCATCCTTTCTGACGTTTTAGTGTTCATTGGTTTGTTACATTTAAAAGCCCTCAAGACACTTGTTTTACATCAGTTTAAATGACGAAGAATTTTCCATCTTGGATTTGATTCCCTTGATACCCATTTGGAGTTCAGTGGTTCACTAGCGCCTCTAGTGGTGTGGTGGTGTCTACCTTTTCCTCTGGTTCCTCTCTCCTAATAGTTCTGCTGAGAGGTAATGGGCTGTGAAAGTGCTTGGTTCTACCCAAAACATATTAACATACAAGGACACAGTGGGGCCTTCAGTAAAACACACACAGGCCCACACATGAGCACTGATTCAACAAACTGGAGCCTTGGGTGGGGTGTCAACCGTCACAGGTGTCACAGCTTACTTTAGCCCCTGGCAGACGTGTAAAGCAAAAGAGCTTTTCTGATGTAATGCCGTGGCATTCAGATCTGTGATGGCTGTTTATTTTTATATACTTCACTCACGGAACATAACAGGGTGAAAGAGAGGGGGGAATTCTTATTACCAGGAGAGTTTCCATGGGGCGATTTCACCTTGTAAAGGCAGGGTGGATGTGGTGAGGTCAGTTGGTTTGTGAATGAGCTCCAGTGGCAGGCCGCCCCTTCTCCTGCTCTCCAGATCACTTCACTGAGATGTGTAAAAAAACACCCTGACACCTGGGTGTGAATGGCAGCCTACAACTCAAAACCGCACACACAGGATACTATTGATGACATCACAAGAAGACGCCCGGAAAACTCATCCGTTCCTCCATAAAGTCTGTGAAGACTATAAGGGCCTCTCCAATGCAAGTAAGAATTTTCCGATTTCACATTTGTTGACACTGATGATGTCGTATGATTAATGAGTGCATATTATGACAGATGTTGATTAAGGATCCTCAAAATTGGATAAGCTTTTTTTCCTTTAAAGGTTTTTCTTATGCAGATCTGTTATTCTGTTAAAGCAGCGGTTGAGCAGTTTTCAGCACAATTTCAGCTTGGTAAAATATTTTAGAGCTTGGCAACTAGAAAAATGTATATTCAATATAAAAATGACAATTAAGTGATAAAAATTTGAATTAACATTTTTTAATTATTATTGTAATATTTAGATTTTTAGTTGCTTTGGCTTGGGTTTTGTTTTTTGTTTTTTTTAATAATTTTAAGTCATTTTGAAGTCCCATTTAAAGTTTTCTGAGGCCTCCTAGTGGGCCCCGGCCCTTTGGTTGAGAACCACTCTTTTAATGGGATAGTTCAACCATAAATCAATTATCTGATTGTAAAGTCTGATGTCAAACATGACCTTTCTGCATCAGGATCGTTCTATCAGATCCACAAAAGCAAACAACACATGGTGCTAATATATACTCACAATGTACTATAATACTGCTAAAATTCATGATCCTAACCTTTATCTCTATATCAAACTCTTAGTTGGCCAGACAGTGATTCATCTTTTATGAATAGATGTATTTCTGTCAGGAACACTATCGTCAAAGATGATTGACAATTAGCATACAGTTTGGATTGGCGGTATGGTTCTGTTCTGGGCAAGAACTCCCTGCGCCTCCATGCAGCCTAGCATGGATGAGAGCAGGGAGAGCAGCAATAACCCCCCAGGGTAAACAGAACAGAACTAACATAAATGTATTGCAGATATTGTTAAAGTTCAATCATTTTATGTACACATTTTAGAATTAGTCTGATTCAAGGAGAATCAGAAGGCTGAATCCCGACTGACAGAGAAGGAGTTGGGGATGGAGGAGGGTAATTAGCTATTGAGCAATGCGAAAACTGCTGATAATACTGAGGGACCTTATATATGAATGCTTAGATAGGTGTCGTAGTCCCATAGGTAGATGGGGATCAGCTGAAGGTCAACTAATGCGAGCTTGACTAACGTGACCTGTCAGAACTAACGCTACGCTTGATTTTTTTAAATATATAAATAATTAACTTTTGCATGAATAGCCAAGAGACTGTAGTGTACTTTTATTGTATAAGCCGGATTGCTTCCGGCTTCGCTACCGTTCGGACGTTCTTGCTTACTGCTCTGCGCTTTGCTCCCTATTTCTGTACTTTTCTTTGATTTTTCTAAGATTTTTACTTCAGCAGATCAGCACAGTGCTCAAACAACATATTTTTGGCACAAACCCTAAAACTAAAAACTCTCTGGGACTGGAATAATACCACGAAAAAGAAGACTTTTGCCTCCCACTGCCAGCAGCTTACATTCCGGAGAAGGGAAAACACAGCTGCCCACATTCAAACAGAAGAGAAAGAAAATGCCTCCTGTTGAATCTACTTGCTGCATGAACTACTGCAAACTTCTACAAAGGATTGCGGTTCTTGAAACAAAGTTACTTGCTGGACTTCCAAAACAGGCAGAACACTCAGCAGACCGTTGTCACGGACCCCCTCAGCATACAGCCGGTGAGTCCCATGAATCTAGTAAATCTCAACCGTTTATACCAAGTGTAGAGGAACATGCTGAAACTGATTGTCACACTAATCGATGGCACAAACAGGGAGCGAGACCCAAAGGCAGTAGAGACATCAGATTGTCACGAGTTTCTCGTATTGCTGCCATAGCATCCTCTACCCCAGATACGGCTATGACAAGGCTTGTGAATACTGGTATTCTACCACCCCCTATACATCTTGAGAACAGATTTGAAGCATTAATGAATGCGGGTGATGAATCCCCAAATGTGGTTAAACATGGATTGGATCAGCCAGCAGCTAACATCGCTAATAACAGACGCTCAAGGTCGAGCAGACAGCGGCTTTCAGCTCAGAGCGCAGCCGAGCCCAGGACTCTGATAGTGGGTGACTCTATTATCAGAAACATCAGTAGCAGGACTACAACGACATATTGCCTTCCGCAAGCAACCGTTTCTGATGTAAACAAGGAACTTTGGAAAATTCTAATGAAGCACAAGACAATCGAATCATCATCCATGTGGGGAAGAATGATATTCGGAAAGAGCAGTCAGAACTCCTTAAGAAGGACTTCAGTGAACTCTTTGAAACACTTCGAAGACTTAAAGTTCAGTCGTTCATCAGTGGGCCACTCCCAGCAAGAGGAACTAATATGTTTTCACGTTTGCTTGGGCTGAACACATGGCTACAAAGAATCTGCAGCTTAAAAGGAGTCAATTTCATCGATAACTTCAATCTTTTCTGGGGCCATAGACAACTGTTTAAACTGGATGGCCTCCACCTAAACAAACTTGGTGCAAGAGTGCTAAAGGGCAACATCTACTTCTCCATCCGTCATCCTTCAGTAGTGTGTGCCAAACTACTCAACCTGAATGGCACACACACACCTGGACAGAGTATGAGTGACCACAGGACTTCATATCAGCTTCCGAGTCATCATGTGGTTGACACAACCCACAAGGACACTGATAACACCACACAGCCACAACAAGCACTGCTCATGGACACCATCACGGCTGAGCCCTGCCCACAGAGCTATCAGAACAGCTCCAAGACTCAGCACCCAAGGACGACTTTCTGGAAAACAGCCAGGGAAGCCAGGACAACATATCACAGCCACCAGAAACAACAGAGCCAGAGCCCCGCTCACCAGACACATTATTCCTCTCTCCAACATCTCCACTTCTAAGCTTCTCACAGAAAATGGAGGA